>NC_068360.1:4556266-4661266 GCF_020536995.1 Dreissena polymorpha
AAGCTTAGAATGATCCTGACAGAAAAACTCTATTTCTCGTGCATGCTCATGACACTTGTCAAATCCTTTCATGTCGAGTATTACGGGCGCAGATGTATTGTCCTGTAAATTGACAATGTTATGCGTACCTGGTTTATAGACTGTGTGCGGATTTTTGCACGTATCGCACAGGTATTCATCACAATCCTTGCAGAAAACCGTAGCAGTTTTTGATATGTTGGTTTTCATACAGGGCTCACATGATTGTGTCACAGCACTTTCTCCAATAAAGTCACCTGCATTGTCTTTGTTTGAATCCCAAAAAATTCTAGAAGCCATTGTGATGTTGTGTTTGAACCTGTTTCTACTTTCGATTTGAAAACCACTGTTTCTAAGTTTAATATATACTTTTAATATCTTTTACATAAAAAACAAACTTATAAAAAATTATATTTTCTTTATTTACTACGTTGCCAAATTATATATATATGAACACCAACTGATATCCAAATAGAACAATAAAACACTTTAACTGTCTTACTTCCGTCTACGCCCTAAAGTTTATCTCTGTGTCGCTTAAAGTCGTTAGGGAAATACCAATCGTGATACATCGACTATCTCCGGAATCTTCGTAAACTTTAGTACATGTATGTAATAAAACGTCTGCAGTTCGATAACAACCGAGTATACCATGACTTTTGGGTTGTCAGCAGAGCGTGTTCTCGTTCGTTATATATATCGGCTCTATGTAAGTTAGTTGGGTAAGATATATATCGTTTACCTTCGGGAGATTAAGCCATTTATGCATAGCGTCTTGAAAAAAGGCCTTGGCAAACAGCGTAGACCCAGATGAGACGCCACATGATGCCGTGACTGTCATGAATTGGTTTATAAACAGCTAATGAAAAGAACTTGCCTTAATTGTATTCACTCTGTTACGTTAAATACAAATGCACATGATTCTCTGTGACCTTATGCACAACGTACATAGGTATTGTAATGTCGAAACTTCCCAAAGTCAGTCCCCAGTGATGAACTTGTCCAAACATTACGCTCACGACAAATGTATAATCGGCGCTTGAGGTCAATCTTTATCCTCAAATCTAACTCCTGGTTAAGTTGATGCTAAACTCAGCAAATCTGAGATAATAAACAATTAAGCTTTTGCTCAAACTGATAACGTGCAAGAAATCCTGAGTTGTGTTGCCTTCTGTCCCCTCATCAATCTCAACCTGTCGGAAACAGTTATTAAAGTTGATTAATCTCAGAAGTGTTGATTATAAAATCAACATCAAAGCGAGTTACATGGTAAGTTATATAGTCTCAAGTACAACCAAGCCAGTATAAATAAGTAAATGTCCAAATTAAAAAAATTCTGATCCATTTATACAGGGAATTGCTGCTCACTTGTATGTATTATGCAGATTTATATTTATCTGCGCAATATGCTTCTATTCATGTTATGTCATTATATTAGATTGATTTTCGTGTCGTGACTTGATAAAATGATGGATATATGCTACAAATACTCGAGAGTATGGCGCTATGAATATGACGCACGTAAATGTGCCGTCATCGTCTTTAATGAGCGTACAAACACAGGAAACACCCGCGTGTTTAGGCTTAGTAGTGAAACAGTTAAAGAATCCGAAAGTTATTCACATTTGGGGATAACTGCCGACGCGTGGCTTTCGTCGCAAATGTTTATAGCAGACGCCTGCAACAAGCTTCGAGGTACATACCTGAGCATATGCAGCAGCGGCTTTAATCCATTATCAATCAGCCCAATTACCTTAAGAACAATTTATCAATACGTGGTTGTTCCGAAAGCGTTATACGGCTTAGAACTGTGGACTGTGATCGGCGCCAGCGATATGTTACGCCTTGAGCGCTCTCATCGATTCTGTATTAAATCTATGCAGCAATTTCATTCCTTAACGAATACGGACTTTGCATTAGCATTAATTAAATTTAACTCGATAGAGAATATCATTGACAGGAAAAAGCTAGTGTTTTTTCGGTCAATTATGTCGTTGACCAAACCAATACCTTGCCAAACAAGTGTTCATTAACAGACTTGTACGATACCTGAATACCGACAAACAAACTAAAGGCTTCGTTCCGGAAATCTACAGACTGCTGTATAAATACTAACTGCAATCGTGTTTAGACGGGTATTTAGAATCAGGTTTGTTCCCGTCTAAGCAAGCGTGGAAACATATGCTCCAACGATCGGTATCCGCTCCGGAACATCACAGACAGTTGGAAAGTATCCGGGACGTGTGCCCCACATTGAACCTCGATGATGTTCTACACGTAGATAAGCCCTCGTCCCTCTGGAAAATATCCCGGATTTCGCCTAAGCTATCGCCCTTAATAGCCACCTTGAAGGCACACTTGGGAGGATTCCTCTCTAGATCGTACCCAACAGTGTGCTCATTGTGTGGGATACACACGGAAAACAAACAACTTCATTCAGTATGTTTTTGTTCGAAAAGGGAACTGTTAGGTGAATCACTTTGGGATGCTGTCATTTACCAAAAGGGGTTTCAGTGTTTTATAAAATTAACACAAAAGACACCATAAGAACAAATCGTAACGTTGTTTGAAATGACGCTATCAACTACAGATGACAATCGCCTGAACGCTCAATTAGCAATCCTATTGCTGAGTTAGTTTGTTAGTTTTTTAGTATGCTTATTATAAAATCGTCACTCTATTGTTCTTTGTATGCATGTACATATATTAATATACATATATAATTATCTATTGTATATATTAATGATGTAAATACTTGTTGTAAATGTGTTATGCTCTCCATGAATGGAGGAAATAAAGAATCTATCTATCTATTTGCAACACTGAGGTCAACGTCAGTTAGAAAATTAATAAAAGACACACAAATGTTTATCTATCGATAAAGAATGAAATCAAGTGTAGGTTATTTTGGAATAATTAAACAAACTAATAGAACACAACAATATAGTTTTCGTGTATTTTCTTTCAATACCGACTAAGAAAAGAGCTGAAATTTCTAAGGCTTTTACGTATAGAAAAGAAAGAGCATCGAGTGTGGGTTTTCTGCATTAGTTATCATGATTATGGAAAGAGCCTTATGTTTGGAACGTAGTTACACGTTTTTATCTCATAAGACGCACATATACTCCTTAACGTGGGGTTTGCAACAGACCAAAGAGGAACATTATAATCATAATGGGTGACTTTTACGCCAAGATCGGTGATAACCGAGGACATGATATCATTGGGCACTTAGGGCTAGGCGAGATGAAAGACAACGTTGAGAGATTCGCCGACATGTGTGACACGGGTAACCTGTCGAATGAAAAGGAAGAAATTATTTAAATGTTATGTTCGCTTTGTTTGGGTAAAAAGGTAAGATATGTGTACTCGATACAGGTGATGCTCTTATCCGATAGCTTACGCAATTGTGAACTTTAATTAAAGGTTAATACAACCGCATATTCATGCTAATCTTTGAACGATGTGGTCAAAGTTCAACATCGATTTACATTGATCTGTGTTGCACGACATTTAACATATTAACGTAGATGAAAAAGGTATGAGGAGCGTCGTGAGAAAACCGGGCTTAATGCATGTGCGTAAAGTGTCGTCCCAGATTAGCCTGTGCAGTCCGTACAGGCTAATCAGGGACGACACTTTCCGCCTAAATTGCATTTTGCTAAGAAG
The DNA here is from genome assembly GCF_020536995.1 of Dreissena polymorpha. NCBI lineage: Eukaryota > Metazoa > Mollusca > Bivalvia > Myida > Dreissenidae > Dreissena > Dreissena polymorpha. The sequence continues at coordinate 4,559,954 of NC_068360.1, forward strand.
AGACTTCAGTTAAGCGAAAAATATCATAAAAGCGGAAAGTGTCGTCCCTGATTAGCCTTTGCGGACTGCACAGGCTAATCTGGGACGACACTTTACGCATATTTATCATGCCCAGTTTTCTCAGAACCCGACTCGTATATATTTTCACGGTGTCTCTAAATTTTCGGACATTTATTTTTGGGAATATTTGTGTGTATCTAGAGTTTCGGACACGATTTTTTATGTGTCCGAAAACGTATAGTAACTACGGTAAGTAGAAAATACTTCCGTATTAAATACATCGCTTGCATACAGTCGATCGGGTAGTTCCGGATCTCGGGTAATTCCGAATCAACTCTATGATTTAATTAAAATATAAGTCTAAAAGATATTGTCATATCAATTTAACTGTGATTTTTGGAAAATGTGATCAATTTCAAGCAATAACACAGTTTTGCTTCTTATTTCAACGGTGTTTTCATTGAAAATCACACTTTGGTAACTATCACAGTCGTGTCATTTTACCGTCGCACCGTCTGTCTATAGCACGCGTCAACAATTAAAAGACGATTTAGAAGCACATTTCCTTAGTAAATGCTTTTACATTTGGTATGAATTTGTTTATTTATTATTATTTTTAAATTCCTGTGAGTGATTTTAGTATATGTTTATGATTTATGGAAATAAAAGCATGGACATTGCACCTCGTGTACATGTCAGTTGCGGATCAGCTGATTGGGGAAAATCTCAAAACAGTCTATTATTGTTTAAATACTGTGTTAGTAATATTTTAAAGCTCTAGCTACCACAAAAGTTTTTGTATATATATATATATGAAATGAAAAGTGCCTAGTTTCTCATAAATTTGATATAATGTTTCATTGGAATTATTTAATTATAATACTATTTTGTGACTTCAATGTCGAGAAATACAGAGAATAAGATTGAATTTTGTTTATTCTGTCTGTCTCTCTGCCCTAAAACTTTAACATTGCTCATAAAATGAAACTTTATGGACCTGGTTCTCCAAACTTAACTTGGCCTTGCATCTGATTGAGATCTATTATGTAAACCAGTTATGAGGCATTAGGTCTAAGTCACAAGGTCAAGGCTAACACATACAGTAAGCATTTGTTGAATGCATCTTGGTTTGTTTGTATGTTTATGTGTTAAGTAATAAGTTATAACATTTAATGGTATAATAGCAGAATAATAAAAAACCAGCGGAGTGCTAAAAACTGTACTATAGAAAAATATATGGGTTAATAAATAATGGTAAGATGTTACTAGTGCTGTAAGGAGATTGGTAATATTTTAAATATTTATCCTATTTTTAATGTGTATTTATGCTGTGATTTTGCTTTTCAGATAATTGTCAAGTTGGACTGATGGGTCCTAAAAAGCACAGGTGCTCTGCACAGTCATTGGCAAAGAGGCTGAAGCGGATACTTTTATATATTTTTACATTATTGTTATCCTGTTATTGTTAAATGTTGCCATAAAATGTTATTTACCAAAAATTTAACTTTATATCTAGTATTGTCTTCCATTTCTTTACCATTTTTATCCCAGAGGTACTTGTTTATGTTGTGTTTTTTTGGATACTTTTATTACATTATTTTTACATCATTGTGATCCTATTATTGTTACATGTTATCATACTATGTTATTCACCAAAAAAGTAACTTGATATCTAGTATTGTTTTCCATTTCTTTAGCAAATTTATTCCAGAGGCACTGGTTTATGTTATACTTTTTATGGATGCTTTTATATATTTTGACATTATTGTGATCCTATTATTAGCAAATGCATTCCAGAGGTACTTGTTTATGTTCAGTTGTCATTTTTATGCCCCCGGATCCAATGATCGGGGCATATTATTTTTGGCCTGTCTGTCATTCTGTCACAAAACCTTAACCTTAGTAAAAGTTTTTTGATAACTTTTGCAATATTTAAGATAGAAACTTGATATTTGGCATGCATGTGTATCTCATGGAGCTGCACATTTTGAGTGGTGAAAGGTCAAGGTCATCGTTCAAGGTCAAAAAAGCTAATCCAAGGAAGTAATAAGCTTTAAAGGGAGATAATTATCTGTACCTGCCAAATGATAAAAAAATCAAAGCGGCGCAAAAGGGGGCATTGTTCCTTACAAACACATCTCTTTTTATAAATACATTTATATAAAGTTCTGTATTTTTTAGGACCTTAGTTATAAAAATATTTTCTAGTCGTACATAAAATGTTCTAGTCATAAGCATATATGTCATATTTTCATACAGTTGTACATTATTGTGATTCTATTGTTGTTAAATGTTATCATATAATGTTATTTCCCAAGAAGGTATCTTGAGTTTATCAATAAATTGCTTGAATTGAGTATTTGTGTTTGTTTTATATAACCAATAATACAGAGGAATCCGCTTCAAATCAAAGCATAAATACTTTCCAACAGCTTTATTCTCCTGTGTACAGACACACACCCTATGTTGTTTTTTTAAATTTTCAGACAGTTATTAAACTGAAACAAACGAACCTATCTGATGTTTTATTTAATACATTCATCATTTGTTTTGACAGTCAAAATAATTGTTGACAGTCAAAATAAGTTTTGAGATGATCCCTGACCTACATCTTCCCAATAGTCCAAGTGATCCGAAATTACCACACTCGATTCAGAACTAGCCGACGTTATGCAAGTGAATAAGTTCAAATTGGCATCAGAAATGTATTGGTAAGTATTAATAAATTAATATGGCCTTAAAGATGAAATATTTTGCCTCAACAAAGTATTTTGAAAGCAATTGCTTTCTTTTAAAAATATTAACACCATTATTTACGCTAGCGATCCGGAACTACCCGACCGACTGTATCATGAATTACATGGTGTGCTCTTTACCCGATACATAAAGTACGTCATCAAAAAATCACTAAAGCTCAGCTGTTTATAAATAATTCAAGCTTAGCTGTATATAAATATTTCATTAAACCACCGTGAAAGACAACTCATTAAAGCCGATTTTTGTCCCAGGCTCCCTCCCTTAGGTGGAAATATTCCATTGTAAACAAACATGACAGTGTTACTCAATATTCTTCTACGTCATTGAATAATTTTGAATGGACATTATACGGATGCCAGCATTTTATTTCAGTGATACGTAATTTATACATCTGGCACATAAATAATTCAATCGGAATGTAGTGAAATGTCATGACTGACTGGACGTTGAACAACATTAATATGTCTGATGAACATTAGCGTGTAATTTGGATATATATCTGAAGGTAGAGAAAACCCGAATAAATTTAAAAAAAATAAGTTTCAATACTTACATTAAAAATATGTTGTTTTACATTGAATGCACTCGTACAAATTTAAACCGTTGAATATCCGTTCATAATTAATAACATATCAATATGATCTGTTTTCTTAGACCTATTTAAAAGTAACTTTTACATGTATGATGTAGTGAGTTAGACCAAATAAAAAAGTAGGTGGTTTACTGTATATTGTAAAGGAACTTAAAATTACATAATGTTTGTTGGTTATACTTATCTGGGTGCAGAGGTATATATTGTTACTCGATGTCTATGTAAACAAACTCACGTTTTTTGTCTGAGCTATGATATCAACTCATAAGAAAGCAGACATGAGACTATTTAAATCAAAATTATTATACTATTGTAGAATAGTAAATTACATTTATATGCCCTCAACATCTACTGATACAGTAGAGCATATAGCAATGTGCCTGTCGTTCGTTCATTCGTTCTTCCGTTCGTTAGAGGTTAACCCAAAATGACACAGTATAGTAATTGTATAGTATAATAAATGCTGCCCACAAAACCGCAACACTTGCATGAATGTTGTCTTTTAACACTTTCAACACATGCAAATCGTCTACATTGACAACGACTTACTTTTATATTAAGACTTATTAAGACGGTCAAAATTCTTGGTTTACCCAAATGTATATGATTCGTTCAACTTTGGTAATGCTTCTTACAAAGCTTAGATACTTTTATGGACTATGTCTTTCAACACTTAAAATTCACTTATATCACCCTATTTTATCGTGCCCTTGGCATTGGTCTACTATTGCACTTACACTCATTCAGGAGGTCAAAAATCTTGGTTGAGCCAAAATTACACGTTTCATTAAACATCCTTTTCGCTTGCATAACCCATTTATGCCTAGCGTCTAGAAAAAAGGCCTTGGCAAACAGTGTAGACCCAGATGAGACGCCGCATGATGCCAGTGTTTTTATGGCAATTTCGGGGCCGATATTCTGCACCATTTCCTTAAAAAAAATGTATTTTTCCCAATGTTGTAGAATTTGTTTTTTTAGAAACAACTCTTATGATAAATATATCTCAAATTTATTTTCATGTGTATTCATTTAATTAATATCATAACATATAAAATAGTGAATTTTTAATTGTCCCCTTTTCCTAACAAACGACGCGTTTTCCCCCTTTAGACGGGCCCCGCCACCATTCCCCTATTTGTGAAAAAAACACACTAGATGCGGCATCTCATCAGGGTCTACATTGTTTGCTTAAAGGAATTTCTGTAAGAAATATTCTAATTATAGAAATAAATATACTAGATATCCCTAATTTTTTTAAATAAATTGAACCAATTTAGAAGGATGGGAGAGTCCACTTGGCATAAATGGGTTAAAAGCATTGGCATGTTCATGGATGATGTCTTTAAACTCTATCAACAGATCCACATCATCTGACGTCATTTTGACCTTGAGATTGACCTTCTTTAAAACAAAGTCTAATAAAGAGGGACGAAGCTGAGCTCTTTGTTAGCTCACAATGACGCGTGTCGGCTTAAATAAAATATAACTGCTACACATCTGATATACTTTCATTATTTTTTATCTGTAAGCACCCTCAACACACTCACATCACCTGACCTCATTTTAATGTTGATATTGACCTACTTTTATACTTTTACTTATTAAGTAGGTCATTTTGTATTTAAAGAAATTGACTATTCATATAACATCTATACTAATAACTGAAAACCTTTGATTCTTCCATTTAATACTCAAAACTCACTCGTATCAACTGACCTCATTTTGATCTTGGTGTTGACCTACTTTTTCGAATAAGACTTATTGAGATAGACCGATGAACCATTTCTGACAAGACTTCCACAGGAGACATATACGTGTATTTAGTATGCCATTAGAGACTATTACGTTGAAGACGCGAACACGATATTAATAAGTCGTGAACAGTTATTATATCGCCGAATAATACTTAAATTAACTCCACCCACTTTCATTTATACCAGGTCACTGTCCGATAACACAATGTTTGGCCCGCTTACGTGTAAAATGGGAATAAATTAACATCGGATAAACAGGGAATATTGTTCGATAGGATAGTATGAAATAATCATCGATATATAGCTGTAACATACTAATTCTTATAATTTTCATAGAAACTCTAAATCCAATATAACGCAAATTACGGTGTCCAATATTTATCCGATTATCCTATATAATCACGACTTCGCTTTCAAAAATAAATCTGGGCACATTTTTGGATAAATGTGTTTTGGATTTTCATACATGCAAACGTACGCCTTTTTTGAAGTGGAAAGCACACAGTGAATTATGTGACGGGGGTTTTCCAATTGAACATGTGCAAACCAGGTAACGTTATCTGCGCGCATCGTGAGCAGTTCAGATTCAATTTAAACAGCCATGGGCAAGTGATTTTAAATTTATATTAAATGCAACATGTCCACATTATTTTCTGGAAATGGGCGATAGTAAAGTAAATTTTGGTTAACAATAAACCTGCAATTTCATATATGATTATCTTAATAGTCTAAATTACTATTATAATTTCTCTTTGCTGTAACGTTTTCAGGTGCAGTTAAGCAGACGGTATTTAAATAAATACCGTCTACGAATAATCATGAAATGAAACACCTTAGGAAAACTTGTTAACAGCGTCAAAGCTGTAAGTTATTCAACAGAACGATAGCACTTAAATTGTTACAGCATTATCATGTAAAACAATTATAAACACACGGTATTTTTCACAACTTTATTCGCATCAAACAATACGTTATCGCACTGGTTTTGTCAAATGTCTCAGAATGGATTAACCATTAATCTTGTATAATAGAGTAATAATTCAAACAATGCGAGGGGCTTCGCATAACTTGAATTTTATGAAAACATTTAAAAAAGAAGAAATTGACACTTGGGGGATAAGGGAGCAAAGACCCACCCGGGTTATATTAGATTCTGCGTTAAAATGGAGCACGTTATATTGAATGTACAGTGTGCTTACAAAGAAATGGGAGATGCTGCGACAGAACGGAAGCCCTTGTTATCGAAGTCGTCTGTAGGAGCAACCGGGCCACCCCATGCTAGATATACTAGTGAGCTTGCAAGTGAATACCATCAAGTGAAAGAGAAACTTATAACGAACAGAAATAGACACAACTCAATATCAAGCAATATCTCATCAAACGAATCAAGTCCGCTGTTGTGCGGTGCCGACAAAGACAGTGACGTTGGTTACAAACATTACATTACATACGGCGGTATATGTTCAGGCGTATCCGGAGTTTGGGGTTGCGATTCCCAAGTTGTCGTTTCCAGTTTGGAACCATCGATTAATGCGATAGAGGAAAGGCCTGATGATGACGAAATCGTGGAGAATACAGACGTTTTGACGTGTTCACCAAATACACGGCTTTACAGATATGGTCTACTTGTGTTCTTGTGTATTGCAGGTTTATGTAAGTATGAAACCAATACTCGTTTGTGTGTTTTGTACATTGCCATAATCAATTGAGAAATGTTTCCCCGTGAGGTAAGTGTATTGCAAGATTTACGTTTAATGTGTATTTTATTTGTGAAATGCTACACTCTGTATATAACGATTCAAGTTATATATAATTGTGTATTGTAGTAAGCTAACCTGGGAGTGAAGTGCTCGTTAGCCATTGGTTTAGGGTATAAACTTTCAGGCGTCGCCCGTGGTGCGTACTCGTCTCCACTTTAGGGCCGTTATCGCGATAGAGACTTTCCTTTTCTATATTAAATTTTATCCAAACCTATACATTTGATTATAACCATCAAATCTTGATTGGGATTATTTTCGGACCATGAAGCCAGTGTTACTAGAGCTACTGATATTTTTGCATGCGCATTTTTAACATGATATTTTTTCCCGTTTATTTATAAGAAAAAGGAACGAATATCATTATTGAAGATAGCAATCTTTTTATGTAATATTCACCAGCCTTACGCAAGCAAGATTTGAACTAGAACCGCCAGAGTTATTGCCCTTTTGTTAAAACGTAGAAAAGGACATTATACAAGATGGAGAAAATTTTCATCAAATCTTCACCACCCTTGCACAGTTTGTTAAGGACAATATAAAGTTTATGATTAACCCAGGCCCTGCCAATTTTAATCCCATACTATGACAATAAGTTGAAGGCTTACCCAGGTCCTGCTAATATAAATCCCATACTATGACAATAAGTTGAAGGCTTACCCAGGTCCTGCTAATATAAATCCCATACTATGACAATAAGTTGAAGGCTTACCCAGGTCCTGCTAATATAAATCCCATACTATGACAATAGGTTGAAGGCTTACCCAGGTTCTGCTAATATAAATCCCATACTATGACAATAAGTTGAAGGCTTACCCAGGTCCTGCTTATATAAATCCCATACTATGACAATAAGTTGAAGGCTTACCCAGGTCCTGCTTATATAAATCCCATACTATGACAATAAGTTGAAGGCTTACCCAGGTCCTGCTAATATAAATCCCATACTATGACAATAAGTTGAAGGCTTACCCAGGTCCTGCTAATATAAATCCCATACTATGACAATAAGTTGAAGGCTTACCCAGGTCCTGCTTATATAAATCCCATACTATGACAATAAGTTGAAGGCTTACCCAGGTCCTGCTAATATAAATCCCATACTATGACAATAAGTTGGAGGCTAACCCAGGCCATACCAATATAAATCCCATACTATGACAATAGGTTGAAGGCTTACCCAGGTCCTGCTAATATAAATCCCATACTATGACAATAAGTTGAAGGCTTACCCAGGTCCTGCTAATATAAATCCCATACTATGACAATAAGTTGGAGGCTAACCCAGGCCCTACCAATATAAATCCCATACTATGACAATAGGTTGAAGGCTTACCCAGGTCCTGCTAATATAAATCCCATACTATGACAATAAGTTGAAGGCTTACCCAGGTCCTGCTAATATAAACACCATACTATGACAATAAGTTAAAGGCTAACCTAGGTCCTGCTAATATAAATCCCATACTATGACAATAGGTTGAAGGCTTACCCAAGTCCTGCTAATATACATCCCAAACAACCCATAGTTTGAGTCGTGTTCTGAGAAAACTGGACATAATGCATGTGCGTAAAGTGTCGTCCCAGATAAGCCTGTGCAGTCCGCACAGGCTAATCAGGGACGACATTTTCCGCCTAAATTGGATTTTTGCTAAGAAGAGACTTCATTTAAACGAAAAATGTCATAAAAGCGGAAAGTGTCATCCCTGATTAGCCTGTGCGGACTGCACAGGCTAATCTGGGACGACACTTTACGCACATGCATTAAGACCAGTTTTCTCAGAACGCGACTCATTTTAACAGAACAACTTCCAACCCCTCTGCATACTGAGAAGTGTGCTAAAGATACGTTCAGGTATTGTAATGATCGGACTAGCACAGCGGTTTAATTTCATTTTCGATAGTACTCGCTTATAGTGCTTTTTGGGTCGGTTTAGCCCTCTAGATATAATTACATTCGAACGTATCTTATGTTCCATTATTGCCGTAGACCATACACTTGTTTTAAAATGATCTATGCCCAAAGATGAACATGTGTTAGCGTAAAATGAAAAATAACAGAATCCCGAACATTCGTTCCCACGGCCAATCGTTTATTATCTTATTCAGAAGGCGGAAATTCGTTCGTTCCTACGTTATTTTGACACCCCGGGTAATCGATGTTACGTTATCTTGACAGCCCAGACACGCTCTCCTTCAGTATTTCTTCAAATAAGCGTAGGAACAATCGTCCGTCCGAACGAATGTCCGGATACCACACACAAAACACGGCACACTTAACCCATTTATGCCTAGCGTCTAGAAAACAGGCCTTGGCAAACAGCGTAGACCCAGATGAGACGCCGCATGATGCGGCGTCTCATCAGGGTCTGCGCTGTTTGCTTAAAGGAATTTCTGTAAGAAATATTCTTAATATAGAAATAAATATACTAGACATCCCTATAAAATTGATCCAATTTAGAATGATGGAAGAGCCCACTAGGCATAAATGGGTTAAAAACATTTACTGCACCAATCAATAAAAGTCCCCAACAATTTCAGGTGAATACATCACCAGTGAAAGTCCGTCGGCACTTCAGAAGCACGTGGTAAAAGACATTGACATCTCCGAGACGCAGTACATGGGCTTTTACTCCACCGTCCAGTGGGCGGAAATCATCTCAAGTCTCGCGGGGGGCTTTATAGTGGACCGGATTGGCAACCCCATCAGTCTGGTTACCTCCGCCGGATTGATCACAATCGCGCAAGTGGGTTGTTGATTATTATAGAAACATAAAAGTGAAATAAAAATAATGATGATGATGATGATGATGATGATGATGATGATGATGATGATGATGATGATGATGATGATGATGATAATGATGATAATAATGATGATGATAATGATGATGAAGATGATGATGATGATGATGATGATGATGATGATGATGATGATGATGATGATGATGATGATGATGATGATGATCATTATTCAATTATTTTTTAAGTACTACTAATAATAATGTTTATTATAATGATATTAAATTAAAGTAATTAAAATAATAATAATATCTCTTTCCCAATCGTGTTCAATATTTGAAAGTTATGCATTTACTTTTTTCATGTCTTTGGTACATTAATATTAAGGCATTCGATTACGACTAAACCTAGGTATGAGATGTACATGTTATTGCATGAATCATTTGCATATTATTCATTAGAATACCTTGTAGAATATTAATAGCAATGTCATCTGTGGTATCCGCATCGCACTTCTGCGCAATACAGTTTGTGTCTTGTCTTAAAATAGACTTTGTATACACATCAACGTCTTACTGCTTGTTAATCGTTAAATGACAATTATAAGCTATTTTTTATTTTGCACATCATAAAAAATGCGTTAATGCATACGTACATGGATTTGTATCTAATGAAAGGTCGCAAATTCAGTTGCGGCTTGTTGTAGGATTTGAGACGTGCTCTGTAAAAAGGGGTTTAATGGATGTGCGTAAAGTTTCGTCCCATATTCGTCTGTGCAGTCCGCAAATGCTAATCAGTGACGACACTTTCCGCTTTTATGATATTTTCCGTTTAAAGAAAGTATCTTCTTAGAAACAACCCAGTTTAGGCGGAAAGTGTCCCTGATTTGCATGTGCGGGCTGCACAGGCTAATCTGGGTCGACACTTTACGCACATGCATTAAACCCCTTTTTCACAGAGCAAGTCCCATTTTATTAAACACAGGCAATCCTAACTTTCCTATCGCCATTCGCCTTCTCGACTTGTTTCATTAGCTTCCACAAAACTAGATATTGGGGATGTTGAAGGAGTTATTTCAAACTTGAAAAATAACACAAACACATGCCTTTAAATTTCAGACGATATTTGCCGTAGGGGCTCTTCCCCGAAACTATGGAACGATGTTGGGCGCTCGCATATTCCTCGGGTTAGTACCAAAGTTGAAGAAATTGAATCGTGTGGAGCAAGGACTAATAATAATACGAACGTTTGCTAAACCCTTACTTATCGTCATGATGGAAATTATAATATTATGAGACATGAAACGCATTTTCAATGTGTTAACTATTTAATCGCTAAAATTAATGTTGCACATTCTTCTTATTTAAAACATAATAGCAATACATAATTCGTGATTGTGTTTGTTTAAGTCGTTGCTTTATTAAGATTGGTTTTAAAATTCATAACGAGGTTTTAGATTATAACTATTATAGCTAATCTTGAAGTGTTTTGCAATTCACATTGCATACATTTGACGCATGCGATTCCGTAGCAATCGCCTTCATGCAGTTGATAATTTAACAAACGTATGTTCTTAATTCGTGTTAATAATCGTTATGAATTTGAAAACAAATAACAGTTAGCATAACGTGATTTGGCTCAGCATAATTACATTTTAAACTTTGATCGTTAAAGTGGCCTAAAACACTGGTGGACTATCGGCCTAATATATACTATATACCCAATATACAATATATTTGGTGGACCGAGCAAAAATGTACTCGGTTTAATGTCAATGTCTTTAAGCCGAAGACTGCGTGAAACACTTAGGATTCTACTTATTTGTAACACCAATAAGTCCTACTCATTCGTTAAAGGGGCCGTCCAATAGATTTTGGCATGTATTGAAGCTTGTCATTAAATGCTTTATATTGATAAATTTAAACATTTGAACTAAAAATCTCTATTAACAAAACAAGAATACAATTTTAAAAAAGGAAAAAAATAACCCTCAACTGGGCTCGAACCACTGACCCCTGGAGTCCTGGAGTAAAACGTCTCTCGCCTAGACCACACGACCATCCATGCTCATGCTTAGAGCGAATGTATTTTTTACCAATATAAGCAATCCTCGTATTATCCCAAAATAAAACGACAACAACAGAACTTTCCAAATTATTCAATCGTTTCGCGTCGCACAATACTTTTCAGGTTTTCAAATCATCAAAAGATGCATATACATGTATTAGATATTTAAGAGCATGGTAAATGGTCAGTATTACTATTTCCTAAAAAATATCATAACTAAAACGAAAATTTGCGAATCTGAAACAACTTTTTTTTAAATAATTTTGTCAATTTACCAAAACGTGAAATCTGTAGGATGGCCCCTTTAAACCGTAAGTAGATCTATCGTACTTTATCGTAACACCCGTAGCCGACTCGTTTTAATAGGGGCGTTTACTTTTTTTCCAAAAATATTTATGGTCGCTGAGTATTTTGCAAAATCATGTATATCTATGCTCATTTTAACTTTTGTTAGCCCCCCAGTACCACATTGCTAATGTACTTTATTTCCAGGCTCGTATCAAGTACTTTGGTGATCGCTTGTGACAACTTGGTCGTGAAATGGTTCCACATGAAGGAATTGAACATGGTGCTGGGTTTGAAAATCAGCTTTGCCCGAGCGGTAAGATTTGACATTGCCGATATTTTCTATGCTGAATATAGATATTGATAATACACTGTTATTGTTTAAAAATGATACGTTTACTGAGCTTGGCGTTGAAAACTTGAACAACGAGCCCTGGCGACGGGCTTAATATTTTCGTGGCAAGCAAATAAACTTATCTGTATACTTAGAACATACACACGGTATTCTATTTATCACATCGTTTTCTTTAAAAAAAGAAATGTCGTACTTCTGAAAATCAAGATCAAGAAAATGATATAGTTTGCCATAAAAACTTAAATATAAGATAAAACAAAATCTAATGACGTCATTAAAATAATAACATGACGGCATTCATTTGTGCATGACAGCTTTATCCCAACTATTCTGAAGTAAAGCAAAATTGTGACAGTACGCTTCTAATGATGAGATTTGCTCAATCATTAATGCTGACGTACTCCTATACATAAACCAATATCAAAAGAATGCACAGTCATTTTAAAATGTCATCCATTTTATTTGCATTATCAGCTGATGCGTTCTAAAAACATGTACATGTATGTGTATGCCCCAACGTTATAATGAAAGTTTATGTTCGCATGCATTGCGGTTACATATGCATGCCTTTAATTTATAAAACATTACTTTGTTTAAAAAAATCATTTGATATTTATTTTGAACATTTTTAAATTATTTTTGTAATCATGCTTCGTCGTTCTTAAATTACTTTAATGGAATGAGTCAACTCGCAAAATACTTCATTGCGCTGATGTTTATTTCAGAGTAGCGTTATGACACTTAATATGATGGACCCCATATATCAACAACTGTTGACTCGCAATGTGCCATGGAAAGCTCTAGGATTTACCTTGTTAGCAGGTGGGTGCGTTCTTCTGCTGGTTAACGATGTTTATTTTCAGTAATACTAACAGAAAATTAGGTGAAAAGATGGAAATGTATATGTGAGAACAATTGAAACAGTAAGCCATTTAAGGTAAGAAAGGTTTTTGTTTGCATGTGCCCGGTCGGCTCATTTTTTATGCCGACTTTTTTTAGTTATCTTATGTTGATTTTTCGCTAATTTCGATCATATTCACAAAGTGAACTGTTAATATTTAAATATTTTGCTACATCCGATGATATTCTTTAATTCATCTTAGATTAATCGGATTAATTCTGCATGTGATTGCTGATAGTTATTGAAGTGGGGGATCTTAAAAACGTAATCGAAATCCTAGTCCAGACGACCTTCCTTTTCTGATTTGTTGGGTCATGTAAGTGGAAACAAACGACATTTTCTTGTTTGCCCTATATACGACCTTGCATGTTATGGCTGAAATAAAATGTCCCAGTAGCGGCATACATGTTGGTTTGATATTACGGAATACCTTGAGTCGTGTTCTAAGAAAACTGGGCATAATGCATGTGCGTAAAGTGTCGTCCCAGATTAGCCTGTGCAGTCCGCACAGGCTAATCAGAGACGACACTTTCTGCTTTCGTGACATTTTTTTGTTAAAATAAAGTCTCTTTAAAATCCAATTAAGGCGGAAAGTGTCGTCCCTGATTAGCCTGTGCGGACTGCACAGGCTAATCTGGGCCGACACTTTACGCACATGCATTCGGCCAAGTTTTCTCAGAACACGACTCCCTTTTTCCTCAAATATGCAGTGCTTGAGTCGTGAAGTCTTGTATTGTATGGATGACAGTTTATAAATTTAAGCATATGGCATATAAAGTTGCTGAAACAATACAAAGACATAATTCGTCAACATTTCGCTACTATTTTATTTAAGGCAGAGGTCTTAATTTTATGGAAAAAACATATACAAGCTTTTATGATTGTTTTAAAATCAATGTCTATAAATTGAAGATTTGTTTTCGCTAAATGCGGAAAATATGGAAATGAAATAAATAAAAGTAAACAGGCTTCACTCTTAGAACAAACATGCGCTTAAATATAATCATTTAAACGATGCCTTGTGCTAGAATAAATGTTATATTGTATTAGAAAGGGGACACATTTGATCTCATCACAGCAACCTGCAAGACCTCCACTCAATTACAAAATTAAGGTCGCCGTGGCGTAGTCGATATGGTGTCCGCTTGGCGACAGGGTGGTCACGGGTTCGATCCCTACTGTGGGAGCGTTCTTTAGATTTTCCCCATAGACACCAAGTACTGGTTCTAGGCACAGGAAACGGACTCGAGAGCGATTCAAATAAGCCTTATTCTTTCCTTGCAATCAAGCTAAATAAATAGGTTTAAACGCATTACAAAATCTGTTTTATATACAGACCACCACATTGTTGCCATGACATTTAATAAACCGGCATTGACAATTAATAGTAACAGTAGGTGATTTCCTTTAAAGTACAATATTTATTTCCATGATTTTGTTGTTACCTATTAAACTAAGGGTTAAACCATCATCGCCGGCAAGACATCATCACGGAGACAATGAATATTGATTTGCTAATTGTATATATGTGACTTATGTTTCAACAATAATAGTCCCGCACTCAATATGAATGTTTAACATTAAGAACGTATTTATGTTGTTTCCTCGCATCTCATGACTGACGTCGTGTTAAATCTGCAACGCTTTGAAATTATAGTGTGTATTAAGATTAAATGTGCAAACGGTGAGTCTTCCAAAATCACCTAAATATAAATATTGAATTCTCCAGAACAACAACCCTCCTCTTTCCTAGTTTTTATTTATTGCCTTTTTCATGCTTTTTGTATGTTGTAACTTTTACGGGCTTTTACTCAGAAAGTACATAAGATTTCTATATAAGAATTCTGTCCACCTTTAGAGTTATTGTTTCATGAAAAAGATACTATCTGCATTATAATGCATGCTGAAAACCATCAAGGGTAGTTAAAACATAATTAAGAAATTGCACAACCATTTTTAGTTCTGCACCTATCCATAAACAAATTAATTTAGCGGGGAAAATCAATTTAACGAATTATCTTGCTTATATACCAATTTGTGCATTACTGTATTTTCAGGCAGTTGTATAGCAGTGTTGTCGACGTTATGTTCTGTGTTAGTTGCGATCATGGACAAACGAGCAGACAAACTAGGGTTCAACAAGAATAACAGCAACGATGAAAATGACAACAAGAAAGGTATATTAAAATGTCACTGTTTAGTTTGTATGTATTTCCAAAATAGGTTTATAAAAGACATGGTATTGAATTGTATGTATACTCTATTAATTGTAAATGTATATCAAGTTTATAAATAAAAAACGAATCGGCGATTTTTCAAATTTTAAATTCCGACGACGTATTTTTGTTGTTTCCATCTTTCTGTTGGTTGAATTTGCAAGTTTAACGCTATATTATGAATCAACGTGTAAAGCGATTTTCATTTTTTTCCAAATCCTCAATATCTCGATAACAAAAAACGCTATTGAAATGCGACCAAATTTATATTAATACCTAATAAACAGTCCTTGCGATTGTTTCATGTAGTATGCATGAGGTCAATGTAATTATCACTATTACTCAAAATATAAAAAGCATTACGCCAAGGCACACATAAAGTGAGATATTATCATGCAACTACATGCATAGATGTTTCCCATCAAAACGTTGATAGAGATTTTAGATGGGGATCAAGGTCGCTGAAAAACAAGATATCAATGAATGTTTATGCTAAATGACGCAATAACAAATTGAGATGTTGCATTGAAACAACGCACATACATGCATTATATCCGTATATAGGATGGGTTTGCATATTGGGTGTGGAGGGTCAAGGTCTGTTATATTTTATTGTTTTGTGAAATGCAGTCAACATGAAAACTGCAACATTCATTTGATGATATGAATAATGATTTGAGTCGTGTTATGAGAAAACTGGGCATAATGCATGTGCGTAAAGTCTCGTCCCAGATTTGCCTGTACAGTCTGCACAGGCTAATCAGGGACGACACTTTCCGCTCTTATGACATTTTTCGTTTAAATGAAGTCTCTTCTTAGCAAAAATCCAATTTAGGCGGAAAGTGTCGTCCCAGATTAGCCTGTGCGGACTGTACAGGCTAATCTGGGACGACACTTTACGCACATTTATTATGCCCAGTTTTCTCAAAACATGATTCATTTATTGATTTCTTTTTTCAGAGACAGAGGAGAACCAATCTATGACCACGTGTTCAGACGTGCGACGCTTCCCAGCCTCGTTCTGGCTCATTGGTATCAGTGCATCTCTCTACTACATGCAGTTGTTTCCTTTCGTTGCCCAGGGAGAGTAAGGAAGTTAGATCATTTTGTCAGCATATAGTCGTCCCGATATTACCTGGGCTATTAAACATTAAGAAATAATTAAGCGACCTATGTCAGTAATTGTTATTTAGGAAGTTATATTTGTATATCATAGTCTATTGTCGAATAACCGCCGGTAATTAGTATGCGTAGTAATTATATCATTAGTGCGGAGAATTTACAGGGATGTCTTAAGAACTATGTATACTGACAACAGGCTACGGCTTTCATTATTGCACAGTAACAGTCACTTTTTGCTTCATGGAATTGTTCGTTTAAAATAAGTCTCTTTTAAACAAATATCCAGTCTCAGCGGAAAGTGTCGTCCCTTTAATAAGAAACAAGTGAACAAGAATTTGTACCCGAACATTTTTTATGGAGCGCCAAACATTCCACATTCATAACGACGTGTGATTGATTTCGTCGATGAAATGTTTTCAGGCTGTACTTTGTAAAGAAATACGACCGATCCCTGGATGAAGCGAACGCAATCAATAGGTACGACGCTTTATAATACTATATATCTCTCCCGACAAAAACAATCCACTTTTATTCTGTACATTGCTTGTATTTTTAGTCACTTTATGAGACACAAAAGGCATACTTTCTTGTGTGGATAATTTTGAAACCATGTAGAAAATATTTTTTATCAAGTTAAAGCAAAAGGATATGACCCCGGAACACGAACACGAAAGGTATAACATGTTTACGTGTCATATCGTGATTTGCAACTTTTTGATTAAATAGCAGCTTTGTTTCTTTTATTCGGAACTCCTATTATTTATTGGTACGTTTTACTACTATATGCCGTTTTGTGTAATGAATATTCAAATTTTTACAAACATATTTCATGTTCCTTTTATTTGAATTACAATACATTACTTCATGTATTAAGGTCATGTTGATATGTAAATCAAGTGAATTAGCGGCCAAACCTGGTTTTCAGAGGTTCCATATAACAATTCTTACTACGTACGTTCGAATGTTTGCACGCATAAAATGCACTGCTTGGTGTAACAAAATATACAACGCCTTCTAAAAAAGGGCAAAGGTAATGGTCACTGTCTGAATTTTAAACTTATGGATGTATAATTTAATTTAAAAAATACAGTGAGTTATTTGAGTAAAAAAATCATGTATACATGTATAGTGATTTTTTTCTTTTACTTTTAATTTCCGATCGTTAATGTTCATGTTCTCATGATGTTCTCATGTGGAAGAGACATAATTCAACATATTTTCTGGGTAATTGGCTATGTACTTTAAATCCTTATTTTGTAATATGCAGGGGTCTAGTGTAGGAGGTCAAATGAAGGGGGTTTAGTGGGTCTAGTGCAGGGAGGTCTAGTGCAGTTGGTGTAGTACGTGGGGTGTAGTGTAGGGGTATAGTGAAAAGGGGTCGGTGTAGGGGGTTCGTCAAGGATCCGCATAACTTTCCAGAGTAATTCCATTTAGTTAAATCGCGGGTAGATCAGATATTTGGTATTATACATGTTATTTTCATATACATGTGTTTTGTTGATTGTTTACACAGTTGTGCTGTTAACTATGACATGTCACAAACCACTATATCGTCCAATAATTAATGCCTATAATAGTATAATACATGTTGTATAATTGTTTATAAACCAAGCCGGCATATCAGTCCGATTAGCATGTACTTTATAAACACGGACAATTGAGCGTCTGTGCTTTTTTGTTACATGTTTTCAGCATTGTTTTCCTCGTCGGGGCAGTGACGATACCGCTTTTTGGAGCCGCAATTGACAAAGTGGGCCGAAATCTTATCTGGATGTTGACCGGACTGTTCCTCTCTTTGGCCAGTCACCTTTTACTCACATTCACATTTGTAGAACCGTACGCATGCACGGTAAGTGGACTATAGGAATAATAAAACTTGGAAAACAGTATCAGGTGATGAATGCAATCAGCAAGTTTTATACGATAGTTAACATTGCATGAACCACAAAATTTCGATGATAAATTAAATCTTGTTTTAAGTTACTGGTTGTAAACATATATTTTAAACACATTCGTATTTAACAATTATAAATAACAAGGAATATAACAATGTCACGGAACAACGTTTTCAATTTTTGAGTAATGAATTTAATGTAAATAATTGTTCAATCCCAAAATAGGTGATATTTAAACGGTATACCTCCATCCGAGTTAAAGTTATTGGGCGGATATAATTGGCCCTTTTTGAGTTACATTGACCTTTAGGTAAATTCAACTGGTCACACAGCAAGCCAAAGCTAGGTCTGCTCGTTAGTTACAAACACAAAACATATTAGAACAATTCCTCTAAAAATGAATGTGCACAAATTGTTTTAGGGATACATGATTGCTACCCATTACTGAATGTCGGGAAAATACCTATCTACCAACTCGACTTTTTAAGCAGAAAACGTGTCCGGCATCCGTCGATGTGCGCTGTCCGGTGGGCGTTGTATGTGTTGCGTCGTTAACTATAAGCTTGTTACCACTCTAGAGGAATCATTTTCATCCAAAATTGATGTTAATGCATGACACTATCTATGCCAAGTTAGAATCAGGGTCCCGTTCGTCCCAAATCTAGGTCACCAGGTTTAATATATTATCTTAGAAAAACCTTGTTACCAATACACAGGCCGGATTTTCAACTGGGTCGAATACTAGGTCACGAGGTCAAATATGAGACAAAAACACTCCATAGGCCACATTTATGGCCCATTTTACGTGGTCAGAATGTTCACCTTCGCAGTTTATATGCGAGTTTGAATCTACCTGGGCCATATGGATCACAAAAGGTCTCTAGATTAAATATGAGAAAAACCATGTTAACAATTTATTTGTAATTATTATAGCTTAAATTTTGGTCGGCATCTTTATCTTGAAATATTAGAACGAGTATGAATCCGGGCCACGTTCGTTTTATGTAAACAGGTCAATTCTTAAAAAAACCTTGTTACATCTTCAGTCATAAAATAAGCTCATGTAACATTTGAATGTGAGACAACTCTTTAATATTTATATCGAAAAGAGTGACTTAGTTACTTCCCTTGACTGCAATGTTATTGATGATAGTTCACTTAACCAGTGACGTTTGTGTGCTATTGTTATTGCAAACTCGACTTACGGAGAATGCAGCATAAACATCTTTCAGTCTGTGTATATGAGCGAATCAATCTGATATTTGTAGCTCTATCTTTGCAGTATTTTGATTATTTTGAAATAAATTGACATACATGCAACCCATCTCAAGACGACAAGCTGCTTGTAAAACTCGCCTCCCTACATTAGAGAACGTTGCCACTTTTAATAGTTGAAGATCAAATTTGGCATAGAAAGAGCTAGATTTGACTCAACCTTGTAGTTATGTTTTAATATAACTTACCGCAAATAAAACCACGAAGAGGCTGCATTTCGTGAGTAACAACAGTACCGTTTTTCAACGGTTAAGGTCATGCTCAGAGGTAAAAAGTCAAATTTAACCATGCAATATCTTGAACATTTCTTTCTCAACCGAAATACTGCCATTTATTTATGGATTTTAAAATGACTTCAAACAAAAGATGTTTATCATTACACGACGTCTTGTTAAACATGTCTCCTTACCTCAAATTTTAAGATAATTGATCACTAATGGCAACCATTTGGGATTTCGTGTGTAGAATCGGTCTTCCTACCTCAGAGTTCAGGGTCACACTTTGAGTTCAAAGGTCAAAGTTTGCTATAAAACAGCTTATCCATGCTGTAACTTGTTAACTCATCATTCAATCTAACACAACCTATCTTAAATGACCATTATGAGGAGACTGAGTGTATAGTGAACCACTTGTCTATTACCTCAAAGGTCAAGACCACACCCAACAGACGCCATATACTTTCCCAAGCTGGGTCTCCATGCAAGCTTGTTATATCCGTATAATCACCAACATCTGTTGAAGAAACAGACGTTAGGGACGGGAAATCATCAGATTGAGGCCGGCCGATTCAAGCTTTCCGTCCGCCTTCTCTCTGGCCCTGCCTCAAACTAATAACGACGCCAACAGTGTTAATGAATAATGAAAATATTTGAGAATAACATACACATCTGTGCATTTTCATATTCACATAAGAACACTTATTAACGAAAAGACAAAACAGACAAAAACAATTTAAAATCAGAAAAGAATACAGATGAAAGGTCCGATAATTTTAAAATGAAATAATTTCACAGGTATATGTATAGCCAACGGTTTGCTTATCGTATTTGGTACCAGGATTTGCCTGGAATACCATATTTATGAAAATCTTCTCTTGTTGCAGGTTTTGTTAGGACTCGGTTATTCACTGGTTATGACCACTTGGCAGCCGCTTGTGACGTATGTTATAGCGCCCAATCATCTGGGAACCGCGTTTGGCATGTAAGTACACAGGGGCCGCGTCATGCGAAAATACGTTTAATTGAAATTAGCTGCCAGAGTGGCTTAAGATTAGTCTGAACAATTGCGTATTTTGATAAGGGACTTTGTTGTACGCTTTTTAGTCACTAGCATTTATCAGCAGGCTGATTTAACACAGGCTGATTTGCCGCAGACTGATTTACCTCTGGCTGATTTGCCACAGGCTGATATTCCGCAGGCTGATTGGTCACATGCTGATAAGAATCTAGCCTTTCGCATCACACGGCTTAATAATAAATTGGTTATACCGGAAATGTGCCCAAACCGTAAAATAGTCCGAATTTGGTTTCAACTTATTTATTCAAGAATAAGTTTACAACATAAGTTACAAACATTTTATTAGATTGGAAAGTTAGCTATCTAGTAGTGTCCCTTTCCTCTTAGTACTAATTTTGGAATGGTATATGGCCTTAATGATTATACACCATGTCAAATTATGACAACATTATTAAAGCAGAAATATTTGCTTATTCAACCTCTATATACAGCCTTATAACGTCAGATACAATATTAGGATTTTTTAGCAATGTTCTTAGGAAAAGTGTTAATTGTATTGATTTGTACAACACACACATATTTTAGTACTTATACCCCACATCACGAGATAAGGGGAGGTGTTTACCGTCCGTCTGTCTGTCTTTCCCTGATATGAGGTTGTAAACATGTTGTATGTTCAATTGTTATGCTCATACGTTAAAAATCACAAGAATAATTACCTTTAAGCTACTAAGGATTCCTTTTATATTTTAATTGTTGTTATAGACTTAATTTGCACAAAAATATCTCTAACATCTGCAACGTCCAGATTTGTCATACTGGTATACAGCATTGTATATTGACCCTGTTCTAAGTTTAATTAACAGTTTAATTTGTGAGTTTAAACTAGCGTTACCCAACCGCAAATTTTCGTTGTAGTTATGATATTTGTGAGGAAACAGTAGTACTGAACATTTACTATGCTCTCAAATATCGATTATATGCATCTTTTGATGATTTAAAAACCTGAAATTTATGAAGCATTATTAACGCTTAACGATTGAATAATTTGGAGAGGTGTGTTGTTATCGTTATATTTTTAACATTACTTGGATTGCTTATATAGAGAATAAATTAAACATAGACTTTAACGCCAAGGGTCAGTGGTTCGAGTCCAGTTTTATATTACCTTTTTCTTTTTTAATGTTATTCTTGTTTTTTAATGGAGCTATTAAGTTTCTATGTATACGCTTATCAATTTAAAGTAGTTCATGCCTAAATCTGTGAAAAGGTTCCTTGAATGTTTGTTACTAAAAGTTTGTCCGAGCATATATTGACAAGTAAAATAGTATCACATCAAAACTTGACAGGTATGTACATCTTATATTTTAGGGCACGTGCAGCGCACTACAACTCTAAACGCTTGCGTTCATAATATCTTAGTTACTGCCCTGTGCATATTTTTACAACGATTGTTTGTCTGCAGCATATCTCAAAACTAAAAGAGGAATGCACTTGAAACTTGATATGTAAGAACATCTGATTTTATTGAGGGAATGAGAAGATAACAAACTCCAAAAATCTTGCTTCGATATATTGAGTTATTGTCTTTTGTTTGTTATAAAGCGGGAGGCCGTTTTATCAACAGATTTTATCTTAGCGGATCTTATCTTAAATCCTTGACTTACGATTTCATTTACGATCAGCTAATACCCGCAGCTAAGATTTTAGTTAAGGGTACGATCTGGAAAATCGCGAACCAGTCGAAAAACCTCACACGATTTCCCGCGTTTATGTCAAAAAAGCAAGATGGCCAACAACGTAAACAGAGGCAAGTAGTTAATGATAGTTATGATTTACTAATAGTAGTACTAAATGTAGGGATATCATGACTCATGTCTTAAATATTATAGCGTTTATGTCTGTCAATTTGTCTCGTAATTGATACTGAGTTTTTATTAAATTTATATCGTTATTTTACACCAAAGAATCGAAATGTTTTATGCATTTATTTTATGTATTTATTTTCTGAATTCTAGTTGCAAGTACTGTTATAACGAAATCATATTTTCCCGCGTTTGGAACTTTCAGCCTTTAAAATGACAAATCGTTATTGTGTGTTCATATCTAATGTTTTTGGCAGAAGAGTATTCGAGTATCAATCAATACATTATTTCTATGCCCCACATTTGAAGAAAACAATTTATTTTTATGTTTGTTTTTAGGGTAAATGTATCTCTCTTTTCAAGGAACATTCTAATCTAACACATTTCCGCTTCTTTCGCTATATATTTGTTTTCGTACTTCTTCTACTTCGTACTTCTTCTTCTACTTCGTACTTCCTACAGTTAATTGCTGACTATTACATGAAGGCCGATATAGGCAGATATGGACACTGTCGAGTCCGTTTCCTAGGAAGAACCAGTACTTGGTGTCTATGGAGGAAATAATGAGAATGCTCCTCGAGTAGGGAGCGAACCTACGAACTCCCGATCGCTAGGCGGACACCTCATCCACTACACCACCGCGATAGTATATACGGATGCCTACTGTATATTTATTTTTGGCATAGAATTTACTTTATTACCCAGTGTACATAGCTTTAGAATTAATTTTCAATTATAAACATAAACCTGAAAACTATCACTCAATTTCAGAGTGAACAGCATTTGATTGTGTAGCCCCAAGATAGCCAAATTTATCAAGAAATGGACGGACTTTAAGGTATATTAACTAATGAAATCTCATGACCCTTATTTACTAACTTACTCTTACCACAAAATGATTATAAAAAATTCACAATGTCAGTCACATGTAAAATTTTAAAAATTAAAGTTAGACTGGGAGCAAAAGGTTAATATTGTACTTTGAATTATACATAAAAACATTTATAATGAATTTGCACGGAAAAATCATTAGGAATAATCATTGTTGTGTATTGTGTGTTTGCTGTTTTCTGTTGACACATTCCAGTCCAGTTCATGTATGTCAATATTTGTTAACATATTATGACATATATTTACCATAATTATTTCTTATATTTAGGTTTTTGGTATCCATTCATCACTTTTTTCGTTCAACTGTGGAATGTTTGAATTTGAACACTTTGTACTTTCTTTTCAGACGCACAACAACAACCATGTGTGAATGATGAGATCTCATCCATCACATCAGTTGAACAAAAGTTGGTAAGATAATTAATCAAGTACACAGTATAAAGTTAGCACATTTATTCGTGTAGGTGTGTCAATGTTACAAAACACATAAAATAAATAAGGTTTAACAACGTTATCATAATCACAAATTAATTATGTGACATAAATATTGTTATTTATTAAGTTACTTGGTTACAGATACATTTCCAATTGTAATACGTAAATGCATAAATCAAAATATCTTCGTCATTGAATGTACATGTTTGTATGCATGACAGCTCATAAAGATCGATTGTCCATATTTATTAATGAATATTTATCGTTAGATACAAGTAATTTCGCAAAATACCAAAATAAAAACATTGCATATACTTACATATGAGTCCCGCTCTGTGAAAAGGGGGTTTAATGCATGTGCATAAAGTGTCATACCAGATTAGCATGTGCAGTCCGCACAGGCCAATCAGGGACAACTTTCTGCCTAAACTGGATTTTTGCTAAGAAGAGTCTTTCTTAAAACGAAACATATAATACAAACGGAAAGTGTCGTCCCTGATTGGCCTGTGCAGACTGCACAGGCAAATCTGGGACGATACTTTACGCACATGCATTTAACCCCATTTTCTCAGAGCGCGACTCATATATAAAGTTATTTTGGTGATTTATTAAATACATGTTATTTAAAAACAAGAAACCGTCGGAGACGGATGATGCTCCCCAAAGTTTTTTTTTGTCACAATATTGCACTATATTTTCAGATCAAAGTACTGACAGTACTGATGTGACGATGCTTTTGAAGAGGATTGATATAAAAGCACCTATATAAATGTATCTACATCACCACACCTCTGTATGTGGGTACGAAAATTTTGGGTAGGAAAAAAATGGGTACGAAAATTTTGGGTACAACAATTATGCCAAAAAAAAATTAAGAACGTAAAAAGATTTGGTTACGAAAAAAAATTCGGTAGGAAAAAAATTGGGTACGAAAAAAAATTTGGTTACGAGCAAAAATTTGGGTACGAAAAAAAATTGGGTACGAAAAAAAAATGGGTACGAAAAATGTAGGGTACGAAAACAAAATTGGGGGTACGGAGAAGTAGTACCCGTGGGGAACTTGATCCTTTCAGCGAAACTGGGAGGCGGGTTACATTCTCGATCAAATATAACAAGAAATATCTTAAAAAAGGTATTCGACGTGTATTTTCTGTACCACTTATTTAAAAAAAACTGTCTGTTACAGTAAAACGTTTGTGGGTTATAACATTACGTTTCAGCATATAAATTCAAAACTTGACATGCTCTTTAATTACACCATGCTCTTTAATTTCACATTTATATCATACCAAACTTTATATTTCGTTGTTTCCTTTCCTAAGTTAATGATGCTTTGTGTACGGACATGATTTCACAATCCCATGTGCATGAACATATACTTTTTCTCTTTTGATTATTGTTCTTTTTCAACAATATCCAACAAACGAATGAATTGTCAAACATAGTATGTGCACTGATGTGGCTCTGTAATTTATGTTTGAAAAGTTTATTTAATCTGCAAAATGAGAAAGCACGCTGAAGAGCGAGTATCACAGATATGATACGGCTATTATGCTGTTTATATACCATAGTCGCTACAAGGTTTACAAATGGCAGGTTCGAAATAATTTGTTTTATTTACACTCATGATCGCGTTGAAAGTTAATTATACACGTTTTAATTCGCAATTTATTTACTGAATCACGACAAATGTCAAATACAATACAGAAAATGCATAGTTGTTTCATTGATCTATAAACATACAATGGATTGAATATAACTGATTTAAAATTAACGTTTTCAAACTATTATTAAATCTTTTCCCAGAATAAGCTGTCCTATTTATAGCTGAGCTTCCTATACCTTTATCAATGATAATCAGCGAGGTATGCTTCGCAGCATCGTCAATAAAAGGAAACGTTTTGATGGCACAGTAGTTGGGGGGGACAATAATTTTTTTATAGACAATTTCAAAGGGCCATAACTCTGTGAAATATCATCTGACCAGAACCCGCTGATAATATGCACATCTCCTCTTGGTCGTGAAGCTTCCCATAAAGTCTCATTGAATTCCAGTCATTAGTTGCTGAGAAATAGCCCGGACAAGAATTGCACTATATGTACATTTAATGGAAAATTTCAAAGGGCCATAACTCTGAAATAAATCATCCAACCAGAACCCGCTGATAATATGCACATCTCCTCTTGGTAGTGAAGCATCCCATAAAGTTTCATTGAATTCCGGTCATTAGTTTCTGAGAAATAGCCCGGACAAAAATTGTGCACGGACGGACGGACAGACGCACGGACAGACGAAGTGGCGACTATATGCTCCCTTCAAAATAAATTTTGGGGGAGCATAAAAAAGGTTAATCACATTTCACAATACCAATTGTAAAAATCAATTGAATATCAATTTTTTTTTAGTAAATACAAAAAAGTTAATTTTTTTTACATGGACTTCTAGAAAATAATTAACGAGTATACATAAGCTAAAATAACATATTGGATTACTTATGTTATTTTACGAGTCATATTCATTCATATATAATCATTATAGGAAATCCGCGAAACAGCGCATGTGAGGCCCAGTCATTTGAGCCGGTAAGAAAAAAAAGATGCGAGTTCCATGAAAATTAAAGATTAACTTATGAAGTGCAGATCATGAATGTGTAATAATGAATTAACAATCCATCTTAACATTAATGATACAATTCATTCTCAAGAATGTTTTATATGAAATTATTAGTTCCAACAGAACCTTGTCTGATGTGCAGTATACACAGTACATGCTCTTTAAAGAACAAACAGAAACCACATCTCTTTATGTTACAATGTTAACCTTTTATTTCATCACTTGTCTTAAAAATACAAATTTTATTAACATAAAATGTATTTCATTTTCAGATAGTGTTCCACTTCATTGTTCCCTAGCTGTAGAGTTGTTGGAGAAAACCCTGTATTGTTATGTTACAAAGATAATTAAATAAAGGAGTAGAATTTATTTTTACTTTGTTATACTATAAAGGAAACATGTAATCATCGTACGCATTGCATAAATGAATATTGTAAAAAGTGTGTCTTTAATGAAAAAAATCCAAAAAAGAACGGCAGAAATTGTCAATATCCACACTTTTACAAAGATGTTGACCACACTTGACCGAAATGCAGCAGCTCATAGACAAGAAATCATTAACTTTTTAAGTTATTATGTATCATTAGCAGAAACATAATGACCATGTTTCATCAACAAAGAGTCAAATATTGAATATTAAAGCGGGTATATACGATTTTTTATATGTGTTTAATTGTAATATATTGATAAAATATGTTACAATAACACAAAATAGGCAAGAAAAATTATACATTAAAGCCGAATTTCATAAAATGCAGCAAAGACAAATTAGCGCCCCGAGCCGATAGTGACGTACATATTTTCCTACAATAACCGAAGCATTCGTCTTTGTATTAGGATCGCAGATAGTGTTCGTGTGTCGTATGAATAGATATCGTTGCAGGAATTCAAATAAACCATTAAACTAAGTTTAGATGCACATCGTACATGTATGGTATACATGCTGGCGAATTCGGCTGTACAGCCGTTTTCAATTTCAGAATTAAATATCTGGCTTATTTCGCATTTTTCGACATATGTTCTTCTTAACTTTTATTTTAATTTATATTGAAATATATATAAAATAAGTTTTTTACACAGTTTATATAAATTCATAAATATTTGACAAAATCGTATATACCCGCTTTAACACATGTTGCCGAACATAGACTGACCACAATGACTCACCTATAGCACTTCGTGCACATGTGAGCATAAAACAGCAACTACATAAATAAGTTAATGATGTGTTGTCCATATAAGCAGCATTTTGGCCCTGTTGTGGACTGTGCACAACGTCATCCACTTCTTGTGCCTCAGTAAGTTGTTCAGGCAGTGGCACCTGCTAATCTATGCATAAATTGTGCAGGCGCATTCATGCAGCCACTGCTTGACAGCACTCATCGTGTCTCATGAATAAACAACCGCCAGTTTTATGTAGACACCTGTCGATAGAGAATAACAATCAATATTAACTAGTGATTTAATTACAATATCCAATTTATTATCAAAACTAATGATTATTATGCATTTTATTTAATTGATTAACATCTTCAGATATAAATTAAATTTAAGTCTAAAATGGGTAAAGAAATAAATTCATAAAACAAAATTTGCAATAATCTATGGCATCCATTTTTATCAACACATGCACGTGCATATGAAAGGAACTTCAAAATCTGTATCAAATGTTATTTTCACTACATGTGTCTCCTTCACTGATGCCCCGATGTCACGTTGAGATAAACAAACAAGTCCATCAGTAATTAAAGACAAATTTCTTCAGTACAAACAACTTGTGTATATATGCTCAAAACTTGATAACAAATAACAAAACAAATTTAATTACACATTTGTGTACAGCTACCATCATTAACACATTAAGGTCATTCAGCAGTTGCTGTTATGCAAAATCTATCCACAGATGAACAGACAGACACAGAGGACGAACAGGTGCAATTCTTACGGCTTTCCACAGTGTACGTTTACTAAATTGTTATGATGTAGATGTGACGATTACAATTATGCTCTAAAGATTATTAAAGGCATAAAGCATCACACTTTTTATCCAATATTTTGTGGGGAGATTTATTTTGTGATTATTAAATGGTGTCTTATGTTGATTAACTGAATGTGTTTTGAACTAAATAAACATACATGTAGTAAGTTTACATACCTAAATCTACTCTTTGGCAGTCCAAAAGCCCTATCAACCACAGAACACTTGACTGGGCATTGTTGTACCTATTGAACTTGATAGCCGGAGTCCCCCAGTAGGTGTCTCTTGTGGTTTTCTTCCAGAAAAGTCTAATTACAAATTTATAATAAGCTAAGTTTAAGTTGGAACAATCATTAGTTAAACGGTTTATGAAGGTAGCTTTAGGATGTTCGCAAGCTTCACGCAATCTTAAATTCATTTAAATTATAAATTTAACATTGATATGCATATTTTATGTGTTGATACAGTGTGTACACACATACAGAAATATAATTGAATCTTTTATGTTGTTGAAAGAAATTAAAAGTAAAATTATGTATGCACATTAAACTCATTATATTTTAGTAATGTGCAATGCATTGATGTAAAAAATAAAATATTTGCATCATCATAACAGTAGTATTCCACTTTTTCCTAGCCAATACTAGCCATAGCCCCTCTAATGGTATATCCATAAAAGCACATTATTTAATGTCATACCTTCAAACCACGGACAAAGACAGAGGCGTCGTGTGTGTTGACCCAAGCCATTTTGACACAATCTCAATGAACCTGCAAATAAACTATACTTTAAAATGTGAAATGTGTTTCACTAGCTTTGTTGAATGATTGGGGCATCTATTTAATTCACATGTTTTATGATTTAACACTATTAGATAAGCCACTTCTGACTGACAAGTGACATTGTACAGTGTGATACAGGGTCATTATCCCCACGCTTTTTGAAAAAAAGGTGGGGATATTGTGGTTATCTCCGCCGTCCGTCCGTCCGTCTGTCTGTCTGTCTGTCCGTCCTGGCCACTATCTCCTCCTACACTAAAAGCACTAGAACCTTGAAACTTACACACATGGTAGCTATGAGCATATGTGCGACCCTGCACTATTTGGAATTTTGATCTGACCCCTGGGTTAAAAGTTATAGCGGTTGGGGTGGGGCCGCGTCAGAAATTATCGCTCATTTTTTTAGGTTATTTTACATTTACTTCTTTATTTCTACACCGATTCACTTCAAATTGATACTGAACCTCTCTTATGACAATACGGTCAATCTCAACCATGCATGGCCCCATTCCCAACCCTGGGGCGCCCCGCCCACATAGGCCACACCCACCAAAAATTTCCATTTACTATAATTTTTTCATTTCTACACGGATTCACTTCAAATTGATACTGAACTTTTGTTATGACATTAGGGTCAATCTCAACTATGCATGGCCCCAATCCCAACCCTGGGGCGCCCGCCCACATAGGCCACACCCACCAAAAAATTCCATTTACTATAATTTTTTCATTTCTACACGGATTCACTTCAAATTGATACTGAACTTCTCTTATGACATTAGGGTCAATCTCAACTATGCATGGCCCCATAACCAACCCTGGGGCCCTGCCCACATAGACCACACCCACCCAAAATTGCCTTTACTATAATTTCTTCATTTCTACACCGATTCACTTCAAATTGATATTGAACTTCTCTTATGACAATACAGTCAATCTCAACTATGCATGGCCCCATTACCAACCCTGGGGCGCCCCGCCCACATAGACCACACCCACCCAAAATTGCCTTTTACTATAATTTCTTCATTTCTACACAGATTCACTTCAAATTGATACTGAACCTCTCTTATGACAAAACGGTCAATCTCAACTATGCATGGCCCCATTACCAACCCTGGGGCCCCGCCCACATAGACCACACCCACCCAAAATTGCCTTTTACTATAATTTCTTCTTTTCTACACCGATTCACTTCTAATTGATACTGAACTTCTCTTATGACAATATGGTCAATCTCAGCTATGCATGGCCCCATTACCAACCCTGGGGCACACCTAGGTCAAACATTCGGCGTGGGGATACGAGTCGGCCTCTGCCACGCCATTTCTAGTTAAAATAACATTGCCATTTGGCAAGAGCGTAACTAGATCAGAATATAACTTTGCTACCTTGCATCTCACCGTGCAGTGTGAGATTTATGTTGCTCAGATACTGTATATATTACTGTACAATTCATAAATCTAATTTTGACAGAACATTGATATTTAAATGTTGGGATTGCAAAGTTTATGACTAATAATCGTTGGGGTAGATATTGCAGACATTATACAGTGCATTATTTATTATTCATTAGAAAGAAAAATACTTCAAAACTTTATGCGCAAAAGGCATATCAGGATTTTGCGTCGACAACTAATTTGTATAGCAGCGTCCGAAATGTGAAATATCCGAATTCTATTCCACCCGTTAACATTCAATATTTAATGACAAATGAACTGTTTTACTTAAAAAAAAAACATAAAACATTTGTTTTGCTAGAAATTGAATAAAGATGACTAAATACTTACCTATTTAACGAATTAATTATCCAAACATCACAAATTTAATTTCCCTTGGACAGAATGCAGAAAATGATTTAACGAATATATTTAACGTTATCAAACATAAATACGTCCAATAGTATCAATATTTTTCCATCACGGAGATCTCTAAATCCTTTCTTTTTCGAAACATTCTCATCTCTCTTGGTTGACCAACGTTTAAAGCGCGTGCGGCCGCCGTGTTTACGAAGGTTTACGAACGCTAAGAGTGGTCTTACCCAGTCGTAGCTTTAAGCACAAATCTTACGACATCTTAACTGCGATTTCTTTGATAAAACGGTACGCAGCACTTACGATCAGCGTACGACAAAATCCTACGAATCTTACGTAAGATCACGCTAAGATCTGTTGATAAAACGGCCTCCAGGATTTCAGCGAAGTTTAATCCATTTAAGCCTAATGGACTCTCCCATCCTTCTAAATTGAATCAATTTATTTGCAAAATTATGGATGTCTAGTATATTTATTTCTGTATTTAGAATATTTCTTACAGAAATTCCTTTAAGCAAACAGCGCAGACCCTGATGAGACGCCGCATCATGCGGCGTCTCATCTGGGTCTACGCTGTTTGCCAAGGCCTTTTTTCTAGACGCAAGGCATGAATGGGTTAAAATCTTATGAACATAAGTGGATTGCACAAGAACCATAACTCTTGCGTTCATAATTCAAAGTTATCGCCCTCGTGAATGCTGAAATTGTGCCGAGGGATGTTATTATAAAACGAGGTACAAGATGAATCTTTTTAGTTAAGAAACTTTTTTAGAAACCTGTTTGTAAAACTGAACTGACAATGCTCCTCCCCCCCCCCTGACAACGTTGCATGCTGGGGTTTATCCGGCACGATAGTGACAATATAGTTATCATGCTTTATTTAAGAAATAATACTTTTCTATCATGGTTTGTTGTCGAATAACCCACAGTAAGGAGTATAGATGCGTAGGAATTAAATCACGAGTGCGAAGCACGAGTGATTTGATAACACGCATCTATACAACTTACTGTGGGTTATTCGACAACAAACCATAATAGAAAAATATTATTTCGATTCTAACACGATTCTGATTGATTTAGTTATCAAGCTTTAGGACGTGAACTATATTTTTCAATAATCCGCCCTTCTTAGTACACAGTTGACTATTTATTGACGTCATTGATTGAACAAACATATGACGTCATTTTCATTCATAAATATTTTGCAAATGACGTCACTTTCATTGAAAACTACAATTGTAGAAACTTAATGACGTAACGTTTATTGATGCTACTGAAAAGCTGGCATGCTATATAGAGAATACATGGTTGGTGCCGAGATGGAGAAAGTTTATCCGGTGAGGCTTAGAAAAAGAAAATAGGGCGAGCTTTAGCGAGCCCTATTTTTCTTTTTCGGGCCGAACCGGATACACTTTCTCCATCTTGGCACCAACCATGTATTTGATTTATCCTGCTTCATGCCGTTGACACATTTTATCAAAGACAAATGATTAATTGACATAACAATATATTTATTCTTGTCGGGCCTTCTACATTCCTGTCAACCGAATAACTACCGATTGTGTCACGTAAAAAATAGTTCCACATTAAACTGCTCCTTTTTATACTTTTCTTTTGAAAATATGAGAAGAAATAAAACACGAATCGAGAATGTGATATTTTTCTTGGTAAAAATGAAAACGAAATGTAGCAGCAAAACAAAAACTAAACTTTATTTACCTTAATGACAACTTTAATCCATTGCTTATAACAATAAATTTACAACGATATACACATCCGTTGTGTGTTCTTCCATCCCTTTGTCGAAATCCATTTTCTGTTTATCCATCTCTATTATCAAAATGTATTTTAAACCACACTATTTTTTATAGCGTTTGTATCGAATCTAACCATTCTGACCCAAAACCCGATTTACGAAATCGTAATCCTGTCGTAGCGAATTATTTTATTCCTATCGAAGTTAACACTGTTGAATGACAAACACACAATCCTAAATACGTTTATGATTCGTTCGATGCTTTAAAATATGAAAAAAATACTGTTAAAACCACCACGTCAAAATTGTTGTCCCTATTAAATCCTTAAAGAAACTAGGTAGTATGTTTTGTTTGCGAAATGACGTCACACTAGATACGTCATAAATTGCGTTATCAAGTAAATAAAAATGATAAATACGGAAAGCTGGTTCGGTAATATATTTTAAAGAAGAAAAAGGATGATATATAATATAACTATAACATTCATGATGCGTCTCAATAAATTTCAAAGGTCAAATATTAGAACATGTTAATCGGCGCGTAGGAATACATACTTACGTTTAGATCACGGTCACGTAATGTGCTGCCGGATATCGACTAGTTTATCCGACCCTGCTTTATTTGGTCAATCTTTGCAACAGAGGCAGGATAAAAATGTTTTCTGAATTATGTTTCCTAACAAATAACATTCTTTGTAGGCGTGGTTATGCCACTTATCACCAAATATACAATGTGTTGTTTTCTTACATTTATATACATGCTACATTATTACATTTCTTTTAGAGCGGGGTTTAGCACGTGCATTTTACTGCAATATTTTATTTATTCGGAACTATTTTCGAAACATTAAGCTCCGCCCATAAGTTATTGAAGAATAACCCACGCTTGATTTCCTTCTTTGTCTATAGAAAACAAGCCACGTGCCGTGTTAGAATATATGATAACATTCAATGCGATCAGTGTTTGAATTAATTATATTTTTTATTTTCATTTCAGTGCGTTTACAATAAACTCAGCGTGTCAGGCCGTGAACGCCTATATTACAGGCTACATCGTAGATAACATGGGCTATTTTGTGCTGAAAGTCTTCTTTATTATGTGCACCACTTGTAAGTATCTCCACATAACTGAATTCAAATCAAGCCTATGTTTTAACATTATTTGTTTGTTTTTCCTCATCAACAGAACGAACTACCGCAAAACATTTTAAACTATCTGGTTATTGCCAAAAGCCAGGCAACATAGATGTCTCTTATACGGCACAACAGTAAATGTTATTTATTAAGAAGTTATTGATGATGATGATAATTATTATTATAATAATGATGATGATGATGCAGCTGCAGCTGATGATGATGAAGATGATGATGCTGATGGTGATAATGATGATGATGGCGATGATGAAGATGACGATGATGATGATGATGGTGGTGCTGATGGTAGTGAGGATGATGGTGATGATAATGATGATGATGATAATTATGATGATATTGATGATGATGATGATGATGATGATGATGATGATGATGATGATGATGATGATGATGATGATGATGATGATGATGATGATGATGATGATGATGATGATGATGATGATTAAGGATAATAATGTGTTACTGGATTATGGATATTAATAGCATTTGCTTCTAGATGGCCCGGGTTTAATCTCAAGGGTAGACACATTGTTCCCAATCATTTGTGATTATTTACCTAAGAATAATTCAATATTTGATAACACATATTCCAAAAAAAATAATTATTTTATTATTTTTAAAAATATAAAACTTTATAAACAAGTACATTTAAATAACATACTTTGGCTAAGATGAAGTTGATATCACGCAGTTACCTTAAACAGCAAAATCGTATTTTTATAGAGAAAAAAAACATATTTGATTTTATCTGCACATGGCACGTTGGCAATTTTTGAGGAACTATATTGAGTTCGTGTGAATGAATTAGACCTCAAGTTCATTCCCCGACAACAAACAAATAACAGCTCAACTGAAATTGAAGATGATCGTTATTATTCACGCTGAATATAATAATATTTACCGCCATTATATTTTGTTATAGGCTCGATCGTATTCACCTTATTGCTGTATTTGAGAGACGCATCTTCAGGTAAGTGGGAGCTCTGAAATGAGCACAATTGATCCGCGTTGTGCGAAAATGGGTCTTATGCAATATGCGGCAATCGCGCAGTCTTGTCAGAAACTACCATGTCCGCTTATGAAGTCACGAATGCTTGCGTGACTTTATAGCGGTATGCGTAGCTCTTGGCCACACTGCGCGATAGCCGAATATGGAATAATACCCATTTTCGCATAACGCGGCTCAAATGGCATTTTAATAGTTGTAGCATTATTTACTACTTTTATTGAAATTTTGCTAGTAAATTAACTAACATGATTCGGTAATCAATATAAAGAAAACTTTTTCGTTTCCTGTGCAAATTTCTTAGTTATTTTCACCTGAATTTTAGTTGACAAAATGCGGCGTTTTATGAGTTACGTTTGCTTAAGTTTTTTATGCCACGTAAACTCTCCATCCGAAAAGGCGGCATTTTCGGTCGCACTGGCC
Organism: Dreissena polymorpha; assembly: GCF_020536995.1. Classification (NCBI taxonomy): domain Eukaryota; kingdom Metazoa; phylum Mollusca; class Bivalvia; order Myida; family Dreissenidae; genus Dreissena; species Dreissena polymorpha. Next base: position 4,595,625 of record NC_068360.1, read on the forward strand.
GTCTGTGGGTCCGTGCGTCTATCCGTCTGTGCAAAAGTATGAGCCACATATTGATGTATTGTAAATCACGTTGGCAGAAACATCAACCAATGTAACACGACTTTTCGCGCTTAACCCATTTATGCCTAGTGGACTCTCCCCTCCTTCTAAATTGGATCAATTTATTATTAAAATTAGGGATGTCTGGTATATTTATTTCTATATTTATAATATTTCTTACAGAAATTCCTTTAAGCAAACAGCGCAGACCCTGATGAGACGCCTCATCATGCGGCGTCTCATCTGGGTCTACGCTGTTTACCAAGGCCTTTTAAACTATTAAACATGTGAAACTGCATTTTATCGTCAAGAAAATGTTGAAGCGATGAAGGTATCGGACGTGAAGCACTTCTCAGCCCCATTTTGGCTTATCAGCGTAACAACCGCCATTTACTACCTTCAACTAATGCCGTTTGTGGCGCAGGGGTAGTAAGTTATTAAATACTAGACCTAGGTGCAATATGAAGACTAAACATGTGTTAGAACATAAAATATTAACTATATTAATGTATATGGTACATAAGTGTACACAATATCAGACATACATGATGCATAAAGTATAACTGCTTGTAATTTAAATATATATATATACTTCACTTTTTATCACTGTTTTAAAATACGCTAACGTTGTTTTTCTTAAATCTCGTTTGTATTGTTTTACTAACATATAATAATTACAGTGAATAAAATACTTAAAAGTTTCATGCTTAATTGTCAAGCTAAATCATGAAATCTCAAAAACGCAATCAACAATACTTAATTACAGAAGGTTTCTTATTTTATTTCACTTAGATCAATACATAATGTTCAATACAAATATTTCACACTGAAATATAAATGAAAAATACCTCGGTCTAAAATGAACTTGATTTTGAATCATTGTTTTCTATAAATTAATTTAACATGTTTAAGGCGATGTAGTTATGATGAAGTATTGTATTAACAATATACATGTCTGCTTTGCTGTAAACGTGTATACATGTACGTTTGTCGCCATGAACTTTAATGAATGGATTTTAGGGGACTACATTTGCTATGACAGTCCTTCTGGTATCCAACGGCATGTCATCGAGGATATGGGCATATCAGAGACGCAATACATGGGCTTCTACTCCACGCTACAGTGGACAAACATACCGTCCTCGCTGTTGGGTGGATTTCTAGTTGACAGGATTGGAAACAGACTGAGCATGCCGATCTCCACGGGACTAATTGCGGCTTCTCATGTAATCACATTTCTGATTTGTGTACATTTTGTTCTACTCTCGATATAAAAAACGTACTATCCGTAATATAGATCGTGGGTACAAATGTTCGCGAGCTTAGAGTTAATTATGGTAAAAGTGTTCACATACGCATTGAAGTGTTGTTTGTCTCAATAACAATCTTCCTTTCGAATACACCATTAATTTTATCCTTTGTTAAGCCATTCAATTTGGCCGTATATTTGTGTATATGCTACACTCATGTGTGCTCATGTACGGTATATTCAAATAGATAGTTCTCTAACACTGTGCATGCTATAATTTATTAGTATATTTTAGTAAATAAGCAAGTCGATATGTGTCCTGTTATTTGTAAGTTTTAACTCTTGTTGACCCAAATGACCAATCAAGCTGGCTAAACTGCAGGCTTTGGATATGTATTACTTTTTAACCCGGTTCGATGACTGATAAGTATTGTGAAATCAATATTATTTGTCAGACTCTAATTTGCGATGGTCCTCTTATCCACGATTTCAAATGTACAGCGAACGTTAGTGTCCGAAGCCATATATCAGGCAATTAAGCATCTCCATTCTCCTCGAACTTAATATCACACGAAAAAGCCTGATTTCAGTGTTGTTTTTTTCAATTTTGGGGGAAGGGGGTCGGGTTCCCTGAGGGGGAGGGGGGAATTCGCACGTTAAAGGGGAAAAGGGGGAAATTTCTATGCTTAGCTAGTAACAGTACAAAATCAAGTTTTAACACTATAATTCACCATACAGAGGGAGAAAAACATAATTCAAACTCTGTTATTGATCAACATGTTATGTTCATGTTCAAAGTTCAACATTTCTGGGCTTTTCAGCGAATTTATCAATTATTCTGGCGACCTCCTCTTCACCAAGTCTCTCCGTGTGCAGACAAAGTCTGATCAGGGACTCCAGTGTAGCTTTCCCCAAGCCTGTTTCTCTGTGGCGTGCAAAGCAGGTTGAGCAAACTAAACAGTCTTTCAACACTCTCTTGACCGGACGTTTCTGGCGTTTCACTGCCGGCATTTGATGAAGACTGACTTTTAAGTTGTACTTGTTTGAAAATAATATCAATTTATTTTTAAGTTAAAACAGATTTGTTTTGTTACGATAGCTTTTGTTGTTGTGCGACATGTTGGAATAGGTATGGTTTGCATTGTGTCACACCGGTCTTACTGACCTGTGTGAATGCGCGCTAAGCATTGTGGGAAACGGACTTTTTTCCATCATGGCGTTGGTAAACATAATAAACACGGAAGTGAAAAATGGTAATTAATTTATATCAAAAACAGGCCCCATCAAACCGGGCCAGCTGTAATATATATTTGGATGCAGTTTGTGCTTCAAAAGGAGCAACTTTTTATGTCAGTCTATTGTTTGTAAGAATCACTAAACACGTAACTTAGACTTAACTAAACACGTTGCAAGCATGGGGTGCTGGACGTTTCGTGCCACTACCAGTTCGCGCCACTGATATTTGTGTAGGAGAGCATTGGACGTTTCGTCCCACTGATAATACATAGGCGGATAGTTGTGAATAATACCGTATGTAGGTATGAAATCATAACAGGAAACTTTCGCACCTTTGATTGTAACATCTGTTCAATGGGAAAACAACAATGTTTTTTTTTTCAAGATTGTTTAAGAGTCAATTTAAATGCTTCATATAATACATTAACAATACATTACATAAATATATTAAAACATCAGAAGTGAATGCAAACATACATTTTAAACAAAAAAATGCTTCCTACCCAATCTGGTAGGATTATCTTGTGTTGGCAGAGATTACATAAATATATACAAACATTTGCAATAAATTGACATTAACAACATCAGAAGTGAATGCATGCATACATTTTAACAATATCTAGATTGATAACATAAATATATTCAAACATTGTTTTAATACACATATACAAAAGTGCACAAATATAGAAGCACAAATACAACAGCATACTATCCTATCATACACATACACAAATCATATATACAATGTATTGCATTTCAGAAGTCCTCAAAATGGATGTCATCCTGGGTTGTGCTCGGTCCCATCTCATTTATATGGCTTAACGCTCTCAGCAGTTGAGTAGTTGTCATGTCATCGTCTTCGTACTTCTCCGAGATCTCGAAGAGCCGCCCGTGCACTTCTTTAAAAAAATTCTGGTGTACCCGAGTCAGGGCGTGCTTGACACAAGGCGGATTGTCAGATCCACTGTTTCTGCCTCACGGCGCAACAGGGGGACGAGCACGTAAAACCCTAGGTCGGGTCGCCCTGCTCGACCGTTGATTCTGCGATGCCATCCTGGAAAAAAGAAATATGTTGTGAACTATATGATGTATATTAGTTTATATTTAATAATATTAAAATTATAACTATCCAATGAAAATGTGATATACTAGTTTTTATAAGATAATATTTAAATTATAACTATCAATTGAAAATAATATATTGCTTTATTATTCTATATATGTGTACCGTCTGGCGGTATTATATACTGTGTGTTCAACTGACTTTATTTACTCCTTCAATAAATTACACAGTTTGTATCATAATTAAAGCGGTGAGTTGTTTACTAATTGGTTACTAATTGGCCATTAAAAGCCCGTGTCGGTAAATTAAAGGCCCGAGTCGGTAATAAATTGTTTGCTAATTACGTAAATACACATACGGCTAATTGAAAGTTTGTGAGTCGATAGTAAAGCATAAGCTTTTCTTAAAAGAAAAAGACCAACTTTATTTTTAATTGTATTATTTTTCATTCATGTTATATATTATTATTTATGTATATAATACATACAATTGAAGCATAGAAAATAACAGCATTTCATGTTTTATATTTATTAAACATAATGAACTATGCACACATGTTTTTATACTAACAATAAATCATTTTATTTTATTATTACAAGCGCATACACATGATTCATAAAAAATAACAACACTTTATGCTTTATGTTTATTGCATATAATACACTATTTACAAATATTAGTATACTAACGATAAATCATTTTATTTGTTTGTTATTTATTTCATAATTGTCAACATTGTTGTAATTTTCTACATTTATATACATCCCAATATCATTCACACCTATACGGCATTATTCACACCTATCCGCCTATATATTATCAGTGGGACGAAACGTCTACCCCTTTTCAACACAAATATCAGTGGCACGAACTGGTAGTGGCACGAAACGTCCATAAACCGCAAGAATGTATCTTCGAAATAGTAAATAAATCTTAATCATAAATAAATATTTATAATTAAAAACATGCTGAAATTTGAGAACGTAAACGATTTAAAATAAACGCTGTGAACATAACAAGGAATCTTACATGTAGGCCTAATGTGTGAGAGGATTAATCAGGGATAAAATAAATGGAGTTCGAAGGATCTAACATTTTGAGGAGGACTTCATGGTATCTTGGACATTTGGCACTTTCATATATTTATTTAGTAGATACTGAAAATGCTGAATGTGCTAATTGCAACATCAAAGACGAGCAGGTGAGATTTTTACAGCTTTATTTTTCTCGACATAATATTGTATGTTTTCCATTTAATTTATATGGCGCTCAATTTTAGCTCAGCTGTTTTGGGGGAAAACCCTAGGTATTGTCATAGACAGCTCGTCGTCAGACGTCTGCGTCTTGCTAAAACCTTTACGTCGGCTCTAAAATCAAAGTGCTTCCACCTATAACATTGAAACCTCACATGTATATGCACCTTGATGATTTCTAAAATTCTACACACCACACCCATTTTGGTGTCACTTAGTCAAAGGTCAAGGTCACTAACCTCTAATTTAAAAAACAACAACATTCATTTATTCAAAACTGCACAGCAGCCTAGCTTGGCACCCATTATGTGGTGCTCTTGTTTATATATAATTTTTAAAATGTATTAATATTCAGAATAGTTGATGCATGTATAAATAAAAAGATACAGCCATGAACAGTGTGTTTTAATTTTTAATAAATATGCTTTGATTGCGTATATGCAAAACAATGAAGTCCATATATTGTTAACTGATTTTTAAAATGTTGAATGTAACACCTTACGTACCAGTCCGTTTATGTACCGACACTTTATGTACCACTCTCTGACACTTTATGTACCATATTTATAATATATAGAGATAACTAATTTAATATGAATGTGTGTTATCGATGAAATGTATTTTGTGTGATAGTATTTATGAATTTAGACTTATATATTGGCCATAGATTTTATTTTTTCAAAAAATAAAATCTATGGCCAATATATAAGTCTAAATTCATAAATACAAAATTTGTCAGATTGTCTAAGTGTCACTGAGTGTCTTAGTTTAATTTATTAGCTCTAGTACATGTAGTACTTAATAAATGATTTATTAGTCTTACCTGAAATTGAAGTAAATTATAAAAATTCATTGTCTCTTATCTTATCCTGACTAAGGATTATAAAGTCTAAAATGTTTGTATTATATTGTATAATTGAAATGTGATACTTTGAAGAGAAGAGAGAATGACCTTAATGTTCAAACTGTAAAAAAATCAAATTATTTCCTTCTTTAGACTTTAATCATGTTTAGAGAATGACCTTAATTCATTAGGACTGCTATGAATGAATGGACAATAACGCCTATATTTTATGTAGGTGGTACGTAAAGTTTCAAAGTACGGGTAGTACATAAAAGGTCTGGTATATGTACATAAGGTGTTACACCCTAAAATGTTCATGGTATCAGTGTTTCAATAATGTAGTGTTTCTTATTATGTATTGCTTAGGTTGTTTTGTTTCAAATTTCAAATTTGCATTTATTTTAAAGCATTTTCAGTAATTTTGTGAATTCCATGTTCTTATATTCAAATATTAATTTATGGTTGCTATTGTGTATAGAATGTTGTCCGCTGGGCGTGGGTTCGATCAATACTTTGGGAGAGTTCTCTTTATCGTCTCCATGGACAACAAGTCCTGGTGTACCAAGTAGTAGTAGTAGTAGGTGGTGGTGGTAGTAGTAGTAGTAGTAGTAGTTGTTGTTCTTGTTGTAGTAGTAGATAATTAATTAATTAGTAGTAGTACTAGTAGTAATAAGAGTTGTAATGGTTGTGTTTGTATTTGTATTGAATTCTGATAATACAACACAATGATGCTGCTGCTAACGATGATGATGACGATGAATATGATAATGCTGCTGCTGATTGTGATGATGATTATATGATGGGACTTCGGTATTATAAAATTTGTGAGGTTCAAACACAAAACCTGTTGGATAATAAAACTTCTCATTTTATGACAAAAGAGCTAGATTGTGGAGTAAAAAATAAGTATAAAATCCATAATAGGAAAGCTACCATTAAAGGGCCATGTGGGCTTCATCAAAAGCAATGCATGAAACAGTTATATCTCTTTCAAATGCACTCAATATTGCTGTTCCAATTGATATGCTCAGAAATGCTTCTGGATGGGCATACACCAGGGCTTACTCTGCCATTCGCCAAATTAGCCAATGGCTACAAATTGATCTATTTGGCTAAAGAAAATTCTATTTGGCTACTACTTTTTCTTCATCAAAACTTAAAAATAGCCAAAAATAGAAGAATTTTGCCAAAGCAAGGCAAATTTGGCTAAAGACATTTTTGATCCAGGGGAAGCCCTGATACACCAATGAGTACTTTCCTTCAGTTATTTCTTCTAAAGACACATTAACAACACTGTCGCCCTTAGCAGGAATTCCGGACGCCCCCCTTAGATGTTCCCTTTCCAGACATTTCCCCCATTTTAGTTTTAGTGCTTACATTACCTCCCACCACCCCACAATTAATTTATAATGGTTTGGTTGAAGTATTATCTTGATTTATTATCAAAATGATTATTTTGCTTATGTAATCTTATGTTATTAACTTTTTCTATGAAGCAGTTTGTTGTTTTCTTTGGATTAATCATTCATTATTTTTGTTAAACTGTTACAGGAGTGCATGTAAATCATTAGTAAGACGTGCATGTTGGTGTACTAGAGGAATACATGGGATATTCTAAAAATCTTACAAATGTTGTTTTTAATATAATCAAATAGGATCAATTGATGAATTAATTCAGTTTGAGTCAACTTGGGCTGGGTTGTGGAACTATAATTATTTGTTGTTTTTAATCCAATTAAATAGGGTACTATGTAACTGTCAAAGAAAATATGCATTCATACGCAAGTATTGGATGTCACTGATATTTTCAATTTTAATAGTAGCTAATTAAGACTAATTAAAACAGAATTGGACTTTCCTTGCAAAGTATTTCATTATTAATAATGTAATAATATAATAAGCTAATGTAATCAAAACATGTTGATATTTAAATAAGTTAACTCAATGATATTAATAATATTTAAATTTGCCCCCAAAAACTAGGGCAGGTAGATAGGAAAGAATTTTTTTTGGAAAACCAACAGTGTTGTCAGTGTTAATATTTGTAAAGCTTCTTCAATTTCAGTTTTACATTTTATGACCTGCAACATATTCTATGCTACTTTATTTTACTATGGTAAGTCATTAAAGTGTTATTTATTTTTCAACTATTTAATGTGCTAATCTCATATAATGAATTACTACCCCATGACACCTAATCTAAATTCATTAATACAATAGTTATAATTGTTTTATTGTAACATACTATTCCACTAAATATGACCACCATAGAACATCAATGCTGTGCTTTTACTAAATTTTTCATTGATCTCAATTATTTAAAGAAAAAAATCTATCAGGCACTTATAAAAAGATATATAATTAGGGTGTCAAAATTTAACAATCTGAACAAATCAATTTGAACTTATCTTGCAATGCAAATGGAGCCACTTGAAATATCAAATTGTTCCCATACTAGTCGGCAATATAGCTATGACATGCTATATATGACATGTCTATTCAAAACATGCATCAGACACACCTTCTGAAACTTTTTAAGCGGTTTTGAAAACGCTATTTCATTGCAAACTTTCGTCAATAAAGGATACATGTTGTTATACAGCCGAAAGTGAAAGTACAGTTTAAAAAAAATGAATAAAGAGCGAAATTGTTGAAAACTAACGAAAATTTTAATTGATACTAACATAAGACCATAAGACTGAACAAAATAATACTTAACTTTTAAATCGTAGCATGAATGTTTACTTATAAAGCAAATTCTTCATTCATCCGCGGACTTCTTTGTGTCGTAGTCATAAATGCCTCCAGGTTACAATACACTAAATGATCGCTTCATGTAGGGCTGTACTCTCTAAAAAAATATCATAGTTGACAGGAAGGCATGTTTTACACTTTTTACCATTATTCAGGTGTTATCTTGCGGAGATAATGGTAGGGCATGAATAGGTGTTCACTACTGAATCCCTGAAATATGATACACTTGAAGACTATAGTAAACCATTGCACTAGAAAAGGTTACATTCCACTAAGAAACGGCCGAAAAAAAAAGTTGCAAAAACAGTCGATTTTGATTTGTGTCAAGTTCTTTCTTGCATTGTACATGACATATCTTTTTTATTGCATAAATCGATTCCGCTTAGAATGGCCTTTAAGAAAAGGTATGGTTATGGGGGTCTCTATGTGCAAAATGTTGAATTTATTTTCGCTCAAAGTTGTCGCTTTTACATTGAATTATATAGGGAAACTATTTGGTGTATTATGACCTAAACGCAAAACCAGGCCTAGTCACAAAGAAGCTGTATTTACAGAAAATCATCATTTTTTTTAGTGAGATATGATGCGTTTTGGCAAATTTCACGGAATAAATGCGTTTGTTTCACGAATTTAAGGAGCATCGTGAGATTTTAAGAAAAAAATACGTTTTCAGAGGAAAATAAGAAAAAAATTGTACAAAAACTCGTCTTGAGCATCTCAAATCGCAACAATTTGTGCTGAAAGAGCTCATGAACACGTTTTAATAGTTGTTTACTTCTTTTTCTACATAGCTTGTAACAATATTCCAGTATTTTGACCGATTGTAATTATTTAGGGTAATCGTTTTACGCCTGAACGCCCGTAATAAATCAAAGCTCCGAACGCGAAAGCCACATGGCTTATCAGGCGTTATAATAAAATGCATTTTCAAGCATTTCTACGTGAAAGATCGGTCTGAAAATTGGCATGCACATAGAAAATAGGTTTATAAGTATCGAGAAGTGCTTATTTTTCGCGATGTTAACAGTAAACGTTGTCTTATAGGTTACAATACACTAAATGATCGCTTCATGTAGGGCTGTACTCTCTAAAAAAATATCATAGTTGACAGGAAGGCATGTTTTACACTTTTTACCATTATTCAGGTGTTATCTTGCGGAGATAATGGTAGGGCATGAATAGGTGTTCACTACTGAATCCCTGAAATATGATACACTTGAAGACTATAGTAAACCATTGCACTAGAAAAGGTTACATTCCACTAAGAAACGGCCGAAAAAAAAGTTGCAAAACAGTCGATTTTGATTTGTGTCAAGTTCTTTCTTGCATTGTACATGACATATCTTTTTTATTGCATAAATCGATTCCGCTTAGAATGGCCTTTAAGAAAAGGTATGGTTATGGGGGTCTCTATGTGCAAAATGTTGAATTTATTTTCGCTCAAAGTTGTCGCTTTTACATTGAATTATATAGGGAAACTATTTGGTGTATTATGACCTAAACGCAAAACCAGGCCTAGTCACAAAGAAGCTGTATTTACAGAAAATCATCATTTTTTTAGTGAGATATGATGCGTTTTGGCAAATTTCACGGAATAAATGCGTTTGTTTCACGAATTTAAGGAGCATCGTGAGATTTTAAGAAAAAAATACGTTTTCAGAGGAAAATAAGAAAAAAATTGTACAAAAACTCGTCTTGAGCATCTCAAATCGCAACAATTTGTGCTGAAAGAGCTCATGAACACGTTTTAATAGTTGTTTACTTCTTTTTCTACATAGCTTGTAACAATATTCCAGTATTTTGACCGATTGTAATTATTTAGGGTAATCGTTTTACGCCTGAACGCCCGTAATAAATCAAAGCTCCGAACGCGAAAGCCACATGGCTTATCAGGCGTTATAATAAAATGCATTTTCAAGCATTTCTACGTGAAAGATCGGTCTGAAAATTGGCATGCACATAGAAAATAGGTTTATAAGTATCGAGAAGTGCTTATTTTTCGCGATGTTAACAGTAAACGTTGTCTTATAGGTTACAATACACTAAATGATCGCTTCATGTAGGGCTGTACTCTCTAAAAAAATATCATAGTTGACAGGAAGGCATGTTTTACACTTTTTACCATTATTCAGGTGTTATCTTGCGGAGATAATGGTAGGGCATGAATAGGTGTTCACTACTGAATCCCTGAAATATGATACACTTGAAGACTATAGTAAACCATTGCACTAGAAAAGGTTACATTCCACTAAGAAACGGCCGAAAAAAAAAGTTGCAAAAACAGTCGATTTTGATTTGTGTCAAGTTCTTTCTTGCATTGTACATGACATATCTTTTTTATTGCATAAATCGATTCCGCTTAGAATGGCCTTTAAGAAAAGGTATGGTTATGGGGGTCTCTATGTGCAAAATGTTAAATTTATTTTCGCTCAAAGTTGTCGCTTTTACATTGAATTATATAGGGAAACTATTTGGTGTATTATGACCTCCAAATGGAGGTGCGTGATGCGTCTAAGGATAGAGGTGATAATAACGTAGTGACGTCACCATCTATGTATAGAATGGTATGGTTTGCGGTTTAAGCGAAAGTCGTGATAGTGAACTACGTACGGTTTGCGGTAAAGGCTGAAATAAAGTAAACACGCGGATGCAGTAGTAAATTCGTAACGAGAGACGTATTTAAATGAGGTATTGATTAAAATTGAATAACACTTCCGAGAGGGGAATTTTAAAAATATTTGGGGGAAAAATATATACTCTAGAGATGGGGGAATGGGGCCGAATAACGCCGAATATTTCATCAAAAAAACACACTGGATTTAATGTATTAACGAAATTTCACGACAACACAAATATTTCATTTGATAGTGTTTGGCAAAAATCTTATGTTCACCTTTTCAGACCCTCTTTGCAGTGGGTGCCCTTTTTAAGAACTACTGGGTCATGTGGGTCGCCAGAGCCTTGTTTGGGTTGTTATTTGTATTCTCTCATTTGATCAAGTTGGGTTTATTCGCTTTTGACTTTCAATAAGGTCTTTCGAAAAGGCGCTTTGAATAAATAAGAGCCATATACAGTAATCGTAAAAGAACAACATACGTCTCTGTCTTGTTATTTGTCTCACTATCTAAGTACTATCGTTTCTAGGCTCGTAGCCGCCCCGTCGGCCATTGCAAACGACAACTTGACGGTGAAGTGGTTCCAACAAAGCATGCTCAATATGGTGATGGCCATGAAGACAAGTCAAGGACGGGTGGTAGGTTGTAGGACGGGTGGTAGGTCTATGACGGGTGGTAGGTTCTAGGACGGATGGTAGGTCCTAGGACGGGTGGTAGGTTGAAGGACGGGTGGTTTGTCTAAGACGGGTTGTTGGTCTAGAATGTGATGGATTGGACGGGTGGTTGGTCTATGACGAATGGTAGGTTTAGGGCAGGTGGTTGGTCTAGGACGGGTCGTAGGTTTGAGACGGGTGGTAGGTCTTGGACGGATGGTAGGTCTATGACGGGTAGTAGGTCTAAGACAGGTTTAAGGACGGGTGGTGGGTTCTAGGACGGGTGGTAAGTGTAGGACGGGTGGTAGGTCTAGGACGGGTACTAGGTTACCGAGAAATGCGTGAAATATTACTGGGTGGAGAATTGATTGCGTAAACATTAATTCATAGTAAAAACACTCTTTTATTAATATTTCGCCCAAACGGGCTTTATCAAAGTTTACAAACACGAATTCACTACATAGTTATAACTGTCGTATACACCAATAAAGTAAATGTTTTATAACGTCAAATATGACAGGAAATGACGTCATGACGTCGTACTTTACCATGCGATATACAATTGCGCCAAAATACATAATATACATGACATTTCGTTGTATGGTTCTTATACTTTATCAGAAATTCATGCCCATTGTAATTTTCCAAATTGAATTTGATAATAAAAAGTATTACAATAACATCATATTGTTATATCAAATTCAATTTGGAAAATTACAATGGGCATGAATTTCTGATAAAGTATAAGAACCATACAACGAAATGTCATGTATATTATGTATTTTGGCGCAATTGTATATCGCATGGTAAAGTACGACGTCATGACGTCATTTCCTGTCATATTTGACGTTATAAAACATTTACTTTATTGGTGTATACGACAGTTATAACTATGTAGTGAATTCGTGTTTGTAAACTTTGATAAAGCCCGTTTGGGCGAAATATTAATAAAAGAGTGTTTTTACTATGAAATATGTATATCTTTATCCCTACTGGATATAAAACTGAGTATAAACATTAATTGATGAAGAATTCAGATGAGTTAATTGATTGACACTTCATGAAACGTGTATGGACTGAATAATTCATGAAACGCTCTTTTATTAAATAATTCATTAAACGTACATTGATTGAATAATAAATGAAGCTTTAATTGATTTATTTATTCATGGAGCTTTTATTGATTGTCAAATTCATTTTTCATTCATCGATTTAAATATTCACAAAACGTTCATCAATTGCGCAATTCACGAAACGTGTATGTACAGAAAAATTCCGTGACTTTCATTTATGTAAGAATTTATGATTCGTTCAATTGTTGGAGAATTCCTGAAGGTTTCATTGAATGAAGAATTCCTGAAAGGTTCGTTGATAGAAGAATTCCTGAAAAGTTCATGGAATCAAGAATGCATTAAACATTTATTTACAGTAGAACTAATAAAACGATCATTTTTATTAGTTTATTGAATGAAGAATTAATTTAATTCACGGACTCAGTTATTCATTAAACATACATCGATCGAAGAATTCATTACATGTTCATTGATTGAATAAACCATGAACATGAAACGCTTCTTGATCGAATAATTCGTGAAACGTTCATTGATGAAAGAATTCATGAAAAGTTCATTGACTGACGGATTCATTCAATGTTCATTGACTGAATAGTTCGTGAAGTGTTCAATGACGACTTCATGCAGTTTTCGATGACAACGAAATTCATTTAACGTTCATTGCTAATCCATTTTTCGACTTAATGTCCAATTTGCAATTTTCATGTCTTGTAAAGGCATTCATTATGGACAAAACTAAATGCTTTAAAGTTGATAATTTCATCGCTTGTTCAGTTAAAAAAATCTTTCAGTTTTCGTATTTATGTATTGTTTGTGATGCGCTTTTTGTACAAAATATTTATTTCTACGGCAATGCTCAGCCCGCATCTTACGCAAATAGGTATGTTGCAATTTATTGGCTTAAGTAGATGCACTAAATTCATGTAAACTAGCTTACGCAGGAAATGTGTCATTAGATAAACCGCCGTGATGTGATTGAAATACTGTTGAAAACAGCGAATTATCAAATAATCAAATAAAGTTATTCGTAACTAACCTATAGGTTATAGGACGGTGGTAAGTTGTAGGACGGGTGGAAGGTTTTAGGACGGATAGAAGGTTCTCGGACGGGTGTAGGTTATAGGACGGGTGGAAGGTTCTAGGACGGGAGGTAGGTTATATGATGGGTTGTAGGTCTAGGACGGGTGGTAGGATATATGACGGGTGGTAGGTTCTAGGACGGTTGGTAACTTGGTAGGTTGTTGTACGGGTGGTTGGTCTATAACGGGTGCTTGGACGGGAAGGGATTGGACAGGTGGTAGGTCTAAGATTGGCGGTATGTCTAGGACGAGTGGTAGGTCTATAATAGTTTGTCGGTTTGGGACGGGTGCTAGGTCTGAGACGGGTGGTAGGTCTTGGACGGATAATATGTCTAGTACGGGTATAAAGTCTAAGACGGTTGTTAGGTTTCATGACGGGTGGTAGGTTCTAGAACGGCTGGTAGGTCTAGGACGGGTGGTATGTTCTAGGACGAGTGGTAGGTCACAGAGGAATTGATTTAATAATTTATGATTTGATTGGAGAATGCCTGAAGGGTTAATTGATTTTAGAATTCTTGAAAAGTTCATTGAATCAAGAAGGCATTAAACATTAATTGACGGTAGAATAATTTAAAGAGCATTGATTAAGTAAATGAAACGTTTATTGAATGAAGAATTGTGAAATGTACAATGACGACTTCATGAAGCTTTCGGTGACTACGGAATTCATTAAAAGTCCTTTAGATATCCATCTTTGCGACTTAATGTCCAATTTGCAATTTTCATGTCTTGTACAGGCATTCATTATAGACGAAACTAAATGCGTTGAAATTGATAATTCCCTCGCTTGTTTAGTTTTAAAAATGTTTTCGCATATTTATTGCTTACAGGCAAAATTACAAAACCCACACTTTAATCGGTCATTGACTAACATTTGCTAATGATTAATGGATTAGTTGCTGTACTTGCTTAGAAAATTGAGTAAGTACGCTTCGTTCGTGCATTGCGTGAAAAAAGTATATATTATATTCGCTCTTTTGAATATTATAATAATCAAATTCTTTACTTACAAACGCAATAGTTTTGTGTTTAAAATAAACATCATTTCCTTATCTAAGGTATGAGGAGCGTGCATTGAATTGTTTTCTGCGGATATTGGCTTTTTTCATTATATTAAAAATTATTTGGCAACGTTTGATAGAATAAAATGCGGCTCCGATCTTATCCCGTTTTTGGTATTGAACAATTATCTCGCAGTCACCATAGACAGCCTTTCTTCTCGTTTAAATTTAGATTTATCCTTGACGTAAATCCATGTGCTAGAACAGGCAAAAATCTCATTATCACTTTGTTTTTAATTGCTTTCTTTCAACGATCTTCCTTGAAATGGTTACGTGAACAAAAGTAATTAAATACAGATATAGAATGCGTACATTATAACAAATATGTTCACGTTTTTAATTCGATACAAAGATTGACAATAGAAGCTTACAACATCTTTTATCTCTCGGCTTTGCCATAAGTGCTAGACAACTTGTTAAATATACGAATATTATCAGTTAGTATTCAGCTGCACCGGCAGAACAGAAAGAAATTATAGTCCTTTATTTATGTCAAGAGGATAATAACCGAACAATCAGACAAAAGCACCCCACACTTCACAAAAAACACGCAACACACACACTTAATGAGATATAATTGTACCTTACAGGTTCATGTTGTGGCCTTCTGTGCACGTTAGCGGCGATATTGGCGGCCGTCATTGACCGGCGTTCTGACGTACAAAAACTTATTGATCATCCTCCAGTGGCTAATGACGATAGCAAAAGTACGGCTCAATTTAAACTCTTCCTACCGATTGGTCCCTGAATTATAACCTTAATAAGGCATTTGTTTTAAATGTGTACAAAGGAGTCTTGTTTCGGTAAAACCAGACTTAATGCATGACTTTTCAGTCCGCAAAGGCTAAAATTGGGGCGACACTTTCCGCTTTTATCTGGACGTATCTTCTAAACGAAATTCCAGGCTAGGCTGAAAGTGTCGTCCCTGATAAGCACGTGCGGACTGCACAGGCTAACCTTAGACGACACTTAACGCACATGCTCACATGCCAAAGCTATTATGTTTTATTTTTTGAGATGACACTCACGCACATGCTCGGTTTCCCAAGAGCTACTATATGTTAGTTTTTGATGATTATGATTTTTCGAATTATCCGACATGATTGATCGACTCTGAATAACGCTCACATATACATTTATCGTTAGATACCCAAGTTTGAACCATACCGCGTCGCTTCATTCATGGAATGCACCGTAACCAGATAATTAATTGTCGATATTCGACGATGATTAATATATTAATTAATGATATCCTGATTGTACATGTATTTATATGCTACAAAATGTGCGTTGGGTTAAATTGTTATTTGTGTAGAAAGTTTTGGTGTTAGCGAAGTTTGGTTCTGTAGGGTATGGGCGATGTTGATGTTTTTATATTCATATCTCAATTTATCTGTGAACCTTGTTATAAAATTAGAGGTACACACTACCGTAAATTATTCGGAAATTAGGAGTACAGACATATTTCAAATATGGAAACAACACAGCGTTCATAACTGCTTAAACACGATTTAGAGGGACAGCCTTACAGATACACGAAGAGTCGGATAGATGGCATTAACGACATATAACATCGAACAATGAACGTACATGACTGTGAAACTGTCGTGTACTGGATTACCATTTATTGTGTTTTTCTAGTTTGCCTGGTATTTGTAGATGAACGCAAACAACATACAAATGAGAAATTCGAAAACACAAATAATATCGAATATAATGACTTATAAAATCGATTAATGAAACAATATAGATGGCTCGTAACTTATGTTTAAGGCCTTTCATTTAAAATGCACAATTTAACTTCAAGTGAGCTTTATAATTAATAGTAATTATATTAAGTAATCATATGTGATGCATGTTCTCGTCAGAATTAGTCTGTACCTTTCGCATGTGTTTAAGAAATATTATCTTTATTTTGACATTAAAAATCACGCTTCAAAAATTATTTCAAAATAAAACCATGAACAAAGGTATCGCTTTACTTTGCAAACTTTAAAACAAACTTTGTTAAGAATCACCCATCTGATAGGTCTTCCGGTTTGTCGGTCGATTTGTATGTTATAGAATGTAAAAGTGTATGGAGCGAACTACTTCCAAGCTCCATATTTGTCAAGAAGTTGAAACTTTAAACATGTTATCACCATGAAGTGAAGATGAGCAAGACACCTCTTTAAACATGTCATCACCATGAAGTGAAGATGAGCAAGACACCTCTTTAAAGGGGCCTTTTTCACAGATATTGGCATGTATTGAAGTTTGTCATTAAATGCTCTATATTGATAAAGCTCCAGTAAAAACTAGAATAAAATTGAAGAAAGAAAAAAGTCACCCTCAACTGGGCTCAAACCGCTGGCCCCTGGAGTAAACGTCAAACGCTTAGAACACTCGGCCATCCGTGTTCATACAATGAGTGATGCATTTTATGCTTTATATATGCAAACCTCGTTGTGTCACAAAATATAACGACAACAACAGAATTCTCCAAATTATTCAATCGTTTCGCGTTGCAACGCTTTATAATTTTCAGGTTTTTAAATCGTCAAAAGATGCATAAAATTGATATTTTTGAGCATGGGAAATGTTCAGTATTACTGTTTTCTCACAAATATCATAACTAAAACGAAAATTTGCGAATCTGAAACATTTTATTTTATTTGGTCAATTTACCAAAACGTGAAAAGGCCCCTTAAATCTCCAATTATCCCTACACATTCTGATTTGGTCTGAACGTAGCTGACAGAGCGGTCCGGGGGCATTAATAACGTTTGTTACTAAATCCTACATTTAGCAGAGGTAGAATCTAAATGTATTAATTTTTTGGTTGAAGAATCCATTAGTTCAATATTGAATAAATTTAAACATACTTTGTTTTTCATAATAGATAGTATGCTTTAATAATCATAATAGATAGTATGCTTTTATAAACTCGTTTCGTATTAGTAACGTTTGTGACCAAGCTCTACATTTTATAGAAGAGGAATCCAAGTTTATCCGTATATCTGATGTAAGGCGATTTCGTCCACATTTTGGCTTATTGCCATCAGCTCCGCTCTCTTCTACCTGCAGCTTTTCCCCTTCGTGACACAGGGAGAGTAGGTTTGTTTATAATTCTAGATGTGTTTGCCCAATTTTAAGCGATTGCTTTATCATCGGGTTTCCTTCATATATGATACGAGTGACAATTAATGATTTGGGTTTGTTGTTTATACATATTACAACTTGCAATTAATGAAATTTGTTTGCTTCTAGAAACCAGTTACAACCTTTTATTAATAAGTTGTGTTTTACTTGCACTTATATTTTTAACAAAATTTTGGTTATCTTTTACATATTTTTACAACTCTCGATAAATGCGTTTGACTTCATTTTCCATATATTTTTACCCTACCGGTTTCACCGGAGGGGACTTATGATTTGTGTTTTGTGTGTCAGTCTGTCTGTCAGTCTGTCAGTCCGTCACATTTTTCTGCATTCTGCGATAACTTTAAAAGTTCTTAACATTTTTTCATGAAACTTGAAATATGGACAGATGGCAATATGAAGATTATGCACGTCATTTCATGTTGTTCCTTCGTCAAGAATTCTGGTTGTTATGGCAACAAATATACACAAAAACATATTTTGACAATGGTGGAGCCAGTAGGGGACATATATTGCTTGGCAATGGTCTTGTAACAACATGGTACGAGTATGTATTTATTTGGCTTTTTCTAAAATTGCATGTTACAACTTACAATAAATGATTAATCAAAATATTCATAAACATGGCTGTATCGGTCTTCTTTGCTTTTGAAGGCTGTTCTTTGCAACGAAGTATTCAAGAAGTCCGAAAGAGGCAAATACGATAAACAGGTAAACCGTGACTGTGTAATGTAGTGTTGCATATGAGTCGCGTTCTGGGAAAACTGGACATAATGCATGTCTGTAAAGTGTCATCCAAGATTAGCCTGTGCAGTCCGCCAAGGCTAATCAGGGACGACACTTTCCGCCTTAACTAGATTTTTGCTAAGAAGAGACTTTCTTTAAACAGAAAATATCATAAAAGCGGAAAGTGTCGTCCCTGATTATCCTGTGCGGACTGCACAGGCTAATCAGGGACGACACTTTACACACATGCATTATGCCTAGTTTTTTCAGAACGCGACTCCTATATTGTCCTATATTATATAGCTCATTGGTAATTTGCCTTAATTGAAGACAAGCGGGCAAGATGTTCGCTCTTGATAAAGTTTTATTATTTCCTATATGTTTCATAATGGGAACAGGTAGTATAGGGAGGCTTTACAAGTTAAAATGCAATTGTTGTTTTATGAATGCCATTTTTTATTATTATATTTTGGAATTTGTCTTAAAGGCACATTAATGTTCCATTAGAATTTTGGGACAGTAAAATTCATCCACTGATTGTACCAGAAAAATAAGCACCCACTTTCTAGCTATAATTCCGTATCACCTTATCTATAATGTTAAGCAATGGTATTAACTTAAAAATAACATTCGCTATGTAACAGTAATATCTATATGCTGGTCTATGCAGCATGGTATACATGGTTGGAGCGGTTTCGATGCCACTGTTCGGTGTTGCCATCGACAGAGTGGGTCTTAACCTGTACTTCCTGATGACCGGCCTCGTCCTGGGGCTGACCAGCCATATCATGATGACCTTCACCTTTGTGGAGACGTACGTATGCACGGTATGACAACAGAACCATGTTTTATCAAACATTATTATTATACTTAAAATTGGGTCGAATCTTAAATGTATGGTACTATTTTTAATGTAAGTGACACGAAGATAATTTGCTCGACCATGTCAAAAAGTTTGAGCCATAGTTCTAAGCTTTTTTTCGGCGTCTTCTAAAAGCTTTGGGTATGTTGTATCCCCGATTATTTTACCCATTTATCCCAATGTAATTGTTGAGTCTTTCGTTACAAATATGATAATGTTATTGAAAAACAAGCGCTCTGAAACTTATATCCACATTTAATGATATTTATACAGCTTTCCTTTTTACTGGGTCGTGCTTACATTGTAAGGTCGTTCCGGTCGCGAATATTTCAATGCGTGATTGCCCGTTGGTTATTTATTGTCCCCTACCTGTGTAACCGGAGGGGACTTATGGTTTGCGCTCCGTCTGTCAGTCTGTCTGTTTGTCCGTCACACTTTTCTGGATCCTGCGATAACTTTAAAAGTTCTTCAATTTTTTTCATGAAACTTGAAACATGGATGTATTGCAATATGGAGATTATGAACGTCATTTCATTTTGCTCCTACATCAAGAATTCTGGTTGCTATGTCAACAAATAATATTTTTTTAATGACAATGGTGGAGTTTCACCGGTTGGGGACAATATTGCGTGGCAATCTCTTGTTATATTTTTTTTACATATTCAGAGCATTTATTGGAAGTTGGTCGCTTTTATAATTTTTTATATTAAATGGTGTTGTTGTTTGTAGTTTCATGTATTGTATAGGCGGTGACCTGCCTTAAATTAAATACTAGCTGATGGTAAAAAGAATATATTTCCTGATATTGCTTCTCGAGTTTTATAATTCCAATATTCATACATGTGTACGTGTATGCAATAGTTCTGCCGCTATCTGATTTATGATGGCAATTTTTCAGAACACTCATGATTCTCAAAAAAAATTAAACTGCGTGATGTAAAAACTGTGTGGCCACAAATATAGGGAAGGTGTAGTCCACTGTTTCTTTGTTTTTCAGGTGATTCTTGGTCTAGGATACCCCTTGGTAACCACCACATGTTGGCCCCTGGTGTCCTACGCGGTCCCTCTGAGGTACCTCGGCACTGCGTTCGGAATGTAAGCATCGACTTTGTATATATTGTTCATTGAAATATATTTTTAATTTACCCTCTGATGTACCTAGGCACTGCGTTCGGGATGTAGGCATGGACTTTTAATATAAAGTTAATTGCAATATATTTTCTTAATTTACACTCTGAGTTACCTCGGCACTTCGTTCGGGATGTAATCATCTACATTTTGTAATGTAAAAGTCTTTGTAATGTTAACGTGTACGATATAAATGTCACCTCAATACATTCGTGAATATGTTATTTAAACAATTTCGATTTCCCGCGACTATCGCTTGTAGAATTGTTGCACAATTACAATATTCGAAAAATCTTCTTTATTCGGCGTTAATATGCAGTTTACATTCTCTACAGTTCGTGTGTATGAACAATGTACGAACGTCGTCGTTGAAGTCAGCACAGGCTAATCAGGGACGACACTTTCCGCTTGTTTGATATTTCTCGTTAAAGAAAGTCTCTTCTAAGCAAAAATCCAGGTTGTGCGGAAGCAAAAATCCAGGTTATGCGGAAAGTATCGTCCCTGATTAGCCTTTGCGGACTGTACATGCTAATCTGGGACGACACTTTACGCACAGGCATTTAACACCAGAGCGCGGTTCATGTGTATATGAATTATATTCTTTCAGCACCTATATGTATTCTTTTCAGCATGGGCACCATTATTTCTGTGGGGCAGGCCATTGATACGTATTTTGTTGGCTTCATCGTGGACACTGCCGGCTATATGGTCCTCGAAGTGTTCTTTACCATGTGCGTCATCTGTAAGTTTCACCAATTCTGAGAGGACCCATTGTTGAAACGATTAAGCGGGTATATAGACAAGCATACTACTATATCAAAACAGATAAAACTTTGATATATCAAGAAGTGAAATAAATGTTCTAAAAAAGAAGTTTCCCGAAAATAAACGAAATAAAAGTTTAAGCCGATTGCGAGTAATTTTCTTCTGTACAGCAAAGAACTCTTTCGCGTACAAAAGACATGTATTATTTTCGGAAAACCGCATTCGGTCTTGCATATTCGTCTAGACGACACATACTGACGTAGACGCATTTATGGTTTTACAACAAATACGAGTAATTTTGTAAACGGCGGTATCTTATTCGTCATACATTTCACCGAAGTAAACAATATTTACACAGTGGTTTAATATCAAGATTGTTAATTTATTGTATTTAACATTCATATGTTGGTGTAAGAAAGCGATGATAAAATGTTGACATATACGCCGTATGTATATTCTCTGTAAGGTTCATCAATGTTAGTTTCTTACCCGGGAACTGTAAACCAATAATGAATCAATTCATGGTTTAACGGGGCTTAATGCATGTATGTAAAGTGTCGTCCCAGATTAGCCCGTGCAGTCCGCACAGGCTTATCAGGGACGACACTTTCCGCTTTTATAGTATTTTTAGTTTCAAGGAAGTCCCTCCTTACCGAAAATCAAGTTTAGGCGGAAAGTGTCGTCCCCGATTAGCCTGTGTGGATTGCACATGCTTGTGGAAAACCTGCGCGGGGGTGTATTTAGTCATTTTTGTGACAAAACTCTAGTTTCAATTAGATGTATCATGACGGTCACTAATTGCTAGAGTGCAAAAATAATTTCTGTTTTGTTCTATTTAATATGCATCGTCCTTTTATAATACACACGTCGTTCTTATATGATAGATTTCTAATG
The DNA here is from genome assembly GCF_020536995.1 of Dreissena polymorpha. Lineage (NCBI taxonomy): Eukaryota > Metazoa > Mollusca > Bivalvia > Myida > Dreissenidae > Dreissena > Dreissena polymorpha. The sequence continues at coordinate 4,618,060 of NC_068360.1, forward strand.
GTCCAGAACTGTTGGCCATATAACAGTCAAACACATTTTTTGTTTATAATTGGAATTAAAACACATTCATGCATACTATTTAGAGATCATACTGGTTTTGGTGTTATTTTATTGCTTCTAACGACACTTTTCATTTCAGGTGGCCTTCTGAATCTAAGTACAAAACAACGTGCAGTTTTTCTCAAGCAACATGTGTGAGACAGACTTTGTAGAAAACGTTCAGATTTGTTGTGAGATTATAAATTTAATTTGATTAAATTTCGGCGTGTTATTGTGATTATTTTGTTAATATTGTTGGATGCAGTGCCAAATTATTGTTTGTTTTAAAATCTCAGCATTACGTGCGCGTGTATGTTGGTATGATGTTTTACAGAGGAAATAAAATATTGCACTTAAAAATATCAGAATTTGTATTTCGGGCCATATTTACGAAGTACAAAGCAGCGTTTTATTTTTTTTTTAATTTAATTTTTCATAAACAAAAAAGCGTTTGGGAAAAAATTATTTTATTTTTACCATCGCCAAAGGCGGATTGATATACCATCGGCGTTGTCCGTCCCTCCGTTTGTCAGTCTGTTCGTCCGTCTGTCTGTCCGTTCGTCTGTCACGATATTTTGAAATAGGCAGGGGAAATCAATTCAACAAATTTGCTTGTTAAATGTGAATTACATATATCATAATTGAAGGTAAGCCTTGGTCTCTTTTGCATTGTATGGGTCGCGTTTACATTATTTTTACACGAAATAAACCATTCATTTACGTTGCGTAAAGCTAGTAAAGTTATAAGTTTTAATTTATGTAAAGCATACCAGCAAATGCACTTCGTTTAGTGACAAATTAACAGCGATGGGTAAAACAGTCAGGAACTATAAAGGCTCAAGAAGTAAGTATTTGGAAACTATTCTAAACACGACGCATGAGTTCATGTCAAGCACTATAACGCCTCTGGTGTGCTTATTGCGGTGTCGATGTCAAGGTCACTGTGACGTCTAACAAAATATTCTGACAAGCTTTTATTTATTCAAACTGCACCCGCAGCCGAGCATTGGCATCCGTTATGTTGTGCTCTTGTTTAGAATATATTATAGTCCTCATATTCTTAGGCATATTGCATTTTACCATTAGTGCCTTGATATGCATATAGAGATAGCCATTCCACTGTCGGTTGTCGAACAGCGAGTATGCCGAATATGTATCTAGAGCGGCCTTCCGTTTGTCCCTATTTACACGAGCTTTCTTCCTGTAGGGAGTATTGATTTAAACAAACCCACCGTCCACTAGGTATTTTTCATCAATGTGTGAATTCCGAAGCGTATGAAGTTCTTCCGTAAGGAGGCTGCATTATGTGTGTACCCGGAGTTTGTCACAGCACTCCTACCTAATTAACGTGTTCGACTCATGAAGGTTGGGATTTAATTTAGAATTGTAGCTCTAATTTTTAGGTATTATAAGTGGTTAAATAAAGAATTTTTTTAATTTGGGTGTGGTCTTGTGCTATGTGTGAGTGGGGGGGGGGGGTACATGAGGATACTCCACTTGTCAGGTATGGTGACAATTACCCAAACTCATATGCTTCCGGGAACAGTAACTGAACACGGGTCGTTGTTTTTTGTATTATTTATGTAAAATGTTTTAATTTAAAAAAAAACACAATTGCCAACTGATGAATTAACAAGTTTCATTTTGGTCACATGGTTTTGTTGTTTTCATCAAAATTGCAGACAACATGTGCAAATGAGACAAAAACCTGTTACTAACCCATTTATGCCTATTGGACTCTCCCATCCTTCTAAATTGGATAATTTATTCCCAAAATTAGGGATGTCTAGTATATGTATTTCTATATTAAGAATTTTTCTTACAGAAATTCCTTTAAGCAAACAGCGCAGACTTTGATGAGACGCCGCATCATGCGGCGTTTCATCTGGGTCTACGCTGTTTGCCAAGGCCTTTTTTCTAGACGCTAGGCATAAATGGGTTAAATATACAAATTCATCAACGCATTCATAGTTGGAATCCTACTGAGACGCACAGTGTATTCCTTTTTCTTTTTCGTCTTTATCTGACCTGGGATGGTATTCCATAAACGTCTTAAGTCATTTCTTGAATAATTTCACTTAAAGTCGAAATTACAATGTTTTGTATTTCTTCACTAAAAAAGGAAACACATGTTTTTGGTATTCCTAAAATAACATTGACATAATTATGTTATTTTCATGTAAATATTGATGGCAAACTATTGCAATACGAAACGAAAAACTTTAAAGATAAGAATACAATTTAACTTAAGATGCTTCTGGAATACGACCCCTGAACACTTTCGTCCTATACTTAAATCTGTAAAAGGGACTAGCTTACAGTGAGGCAAAATTACGACTTTCAGAAACACATTGTTTTCTTAAAACCATTATTTACTGGAGCCACCTTGACTTTTAACATCGACTGTGATATTATGCGTGCAGAGGCAGTTGAAGGCTGCCTTAAAACTGCGCGGCAGTGTTACTTATTAACATATGCGTGCATTTGTCGAAGTTGGTGAGGTCCCTGCGCGCCTGAGGCTGCGTTATTTGTGGATCCGAAGTGTGCCCCAGTACTTATACATACTTAATATAATCTAATAGACTCGCAAAAGTTTGGGCGAATTTGGAATTATCACTGCAGTGTAGAGCTATGTAGTTGTTAGCGAAAGATTTCAATGTTGGTGTGGTCTTGTGTTTTGGAGGGGTGGAGTGGGGAAGCCAGAGTACCCGTAGAAAACCCCACATGTACGGTATGGTGACCACTATCCAAACTCACACGCTACGGGATTGGCCATTGAACCTCGATCACCTAGGTAAGAAGCGCGGTTAAATACAATGTTTGCATACGTGCTATAACAAAATAATGACCATTTGTTTTTATCTTTACAAATTTTATTCACGAATTCGTCAGGCAAAACAAACAAGTTAACATTTCCAGAAATTAAAAACTGTGACAAATGACAAAACTATATGATTTAAAAGTACACCGTTATGTAATATAATATACGCATCATTGCATTGGAAATAGGGTGTTCATGATATTCATTGACCAAGTTGTAAAAGGTGAAATCATAAATGTGGTATGAAACGCATAACTAAAATCATATCTTAATAAACATACACAGTAAATGCAAGTTGTAAAAGGTTAAATCATAAATGTGGTATGAAACGCATAACTAAAATCATATCTTGATAGACATACACAGTAAATGCATACATGTGACTTTCCCCATTTCGATATTCGACCTATCTTAAATTCGTTAATTTCCGGGTAATTGCGACGAAATCGTAGCCGCCCGTACCTTTTCTGATCGTGATTGGAATACATTTCTTAACATATACAAATGTACATTTTTTTATAAAAGTCGTAGGAAGTGATTAAAGTTAAAAATGAACTACATGCAATTTAAATTGAAAAAAACATGCGTATATGCATATAACCATACGTATTATGCAGAATAAAAACAAAAAACAAGATAGGAGTTCTTAGAACCCATTTATGCCTAGCGTCTAGAAAAAAGGCCAGGGCAAACAGCGTCGCCTCATCTGGGTCTACGCTGTTTGCTTAACGGAATTTCTGTACGAAATATTCTAAATATAGAAATATATATACTATACTCAGCACGTTGCTATGGGGATGTCTGATCAGAGCGTTATCTATTACACGGTTTTCAATTAAAGCGTGTGTTTTCTCGGCCCCAGTAATTCACGAATACATGAAATTGATACACAGTGCAAGTATTGATTAATTTTAAAATAAAATTATAACACAGCTAAGATGAGTCTAGAATTAATTTGATATTGTCGTTTTGCTAATTAATTTGAAAACAAACAACAACTGACATTAACGGCTTTTTAAAGTATCCTTTACACTATAACGATACAAGGCTTCTAAGACTATTTACAGACACAGGTGACATGCTAGGAATTCTAGTCCTAGTCGACTTTTGTTGATCATTATATAGTGGCAAATGTACGTTAAACTAAAACAAGAATTATTTGAGAGAAGGCACAATTTTGTTCATGGTATTAAAGCTACACACCTCGAAATGAAGTACATGTTAATCTTACATATAGTGTGCAAAATTGTCATTAAATCTATAGCCTAGTTAGCAAGTATTAAATTTGTTTTGTTTATATTTTAAAACCGAAAGTATACGTACATTTCGACAAACGCGATTATTTGTAAGTTTTAAAGCGCAAAAAGACGGATTTCTATGTTGTAACCATCAGACATATTCTAATCGAGATAGATAAAATTAAATCTATATCTTCGTTAGCAAGTAATTTATTATTTTTCAAACGGTACCGATTTTAAAACTGAAAGTAGGATTTCTAGACGTATATGTCCATTTCGACAAACGCGATTATTTTAAAGCGCAAAAGAGGCGGATTTCTAACTTGTAACTACCAGATATATTCTAATTGGCATAGATAAAAAATGTTTCTTATTTATTCTTAAATTTACTTTGCCATGTATTTCTTTTCAAGGTGTGTGGCTTTAAAGGGGCCGTCCAACAGATTGGTAAGTTGACAAAATTATAAAAAGTTGTTTCAGATTCGCAATTTTTCGTTTTTGTTATGATATTTTTGAGGAAATAGTAATACTGACCATTTACCATGCTCTAAAATATCTATAATATGCATCTTTTGACGATTTGAAAACCTGAAAATCATAAAGCGTCGTGCGACGCGAAACGATTGAATAATTTAGAAAGTTCTGTTGTTGTAGTTATATTGTGGGAAACTATGAGGATTGCTTATATACTAAGGTAAAAAATACATCCGCTCTAAGCATGAGCATGGATGGTAGAGTACTAGAGTGGTCAATGCGGAAGACTTTTTACTCCAGGACTCAAGGGGTCCGTGGTTCGAGCCCTGTTGAGGGTTATTTTTTTCCTTTTTTTACATTGTATTCTTGTGTTTCTTTTACTGGAGATTTTTAGGTTAAATGTTTAAATTTCTCAATATAAAGCATTTATTGACATGCTTCAATACATGCCAAAATCTGTTGGACGGACCCTTTAAGAAAATATATGCATAATAATGTAAAAAAACAACAACATTCATTTAGAAATACTTAACGCGCCTAACTACCGTACACACCGTTAAGTTGCATGAAAGGCAAATATAAATAGCATTACATACACAATACATTTAAAATAATTCAAATATACAATGCAACATTTCTTGAAGTTATGTATACAAACACGTGTTTACATAATAACAAATGCACAATACATAGCTGGTTCGAAATATTTCGAAATTCTTCAACGATTAAACCTTATAACAACACTATTCAATTTTCTTTAAACATAATAGTATAACGAGTTGATTTAACCACATCAATTCACGAAAATCAATATTAAATAATTGTGTATAAAGCCTGATCACATGGATAACATCTTACTAGTCATCTAACTCATGGCCGGTGATATCTTATACAAGTGAAGTTTCTTGATGCCTGTACATTTGTTGGACACTGCCAGCCTAGTACCATCCTTAGACACACATATGCTGTAAGGAAGCTTCATATTCACTGGGTAGGTACCGCGAATGGTTCCATCAACACTCAGATGCACGATGGAGTTGTTATTCTTACTGCACACCAGCACCGTGTATTTTTGTAGCCTAGTTCTCTGTTGGACACTGCCAGCCTAGTACCATCCTTAGACACACATATGCTGTAAGGAAACTTCATATTCACTGGGTAGGTACCGAGCATGTTCCCATCAACACTCAGGTGCACGATGGAGTGCTTCCTAATACTGCACACCTGCACCGTGTATTTTGTAAAACATGACGTTATTTTAAGTGTTTTAAAACTAATGTTAAATAATGTTAAATTCACAATACATGGGCAGTTTTAAATTCAGGTGCAATAAAAATGAATAACAACACTATTTAGTTTTCATCAATCAAAACGTATACCGTATTGATTTAAACATCACCATACCCGAGCATTTATAATATATATGATGGTAGATCATTGCATGATCACATGGATCACGTATTACTAGTCACCTAACGCATTGACGGTGATATCTTATACAACTGAAGTTTCCTCTTGCCAACAGCACTGTTAGAAACCGCCAACCTAGTGCCGTTCTTAGACACACATATGCTGTTCGGGTAGCAAATATCCACTGGGTAGGTACCGAGAATGTTTCCATCAACACTCAGGTGCACGATGGAGTGCTTAATCGTACTACACACCAGCACCGTGTCACCAGGCCCTACACAGGCACCACGAGGCTCCTGTATGTTCGCATTAGTGACTGCTCTAGACGTGCCTTTCAAGGTGTCGTGCATGTATACCGTATGAGCGAACCTGTCAGTCAGTACTAACGTGTTCTTAGACTGGACATACGTGCACGCACTCTCATCTACTTTGTAAGTCTTCATAGGAAACGTCAGGAAGTGATCAAAGTCTGTCTCAACCCCGTCCACTGATATCATTCTAACTGGACGGGGATCATCGTACGTACTCACGACCATGTGAGATGGAGACATGCAACATATAGAGTAGAACGTGGATATTGTATTGATCTCCCTGGTCAATGTGATGGTATTGTCTGTACTCACAGACAGGAGACATACACCTTTAGAACCACCACCCGTTACACACAGTGTATCATGAGACACACATACTATGCTACATGGGCTACCCTTGAACTTGTACGGTGTTCCAAGTCTCTGTAGTCGATCATCCAGTATGATACATTTCTTGTTTAAGTTATCCACGGCTACCAGTCTCCCGTCCGGCAGGAAGTCCAGTCCACTGAGGAGAGGCTTCTTCTCATCATCTCCAGTCTGTGGTAGATCCACGGACACGAGCTGCTCAAGGGTGACTGGCCTTGGTTGGGATGATAAGCTAATGGGACTGGTCTTCACTGAAATAATAATACAAATTAATAACATTTAATAATAATAATTCAAATCGGCGCCCTTTGAGAAAAAAATTATTGCAACTGAGAGGGTATTTTAACGCTCTATTAAAACTACCCGTATTTTCCAAATCATCATCAATAATCATCATCATGATCATCATCATCATGATCATCATGATCATCATGATCATCTATATTTCGCAACGACCCCCGTCACTTAATAAATCTAAATAACAGCGAGGAATTTATATTTCATTAGTAATTTTGAAAGCCCTGAATTATTTTCTGATAAACAGAAATAAAAATATTAGTTTACTGAAAATGATGTAAAATTATGAAAACAAGACCAATCCACATGCACAGTAAACATGCATGGCGAACTATCTACGTAAATTGTATTATAATGTTACTATTAAAGTTTTTTGGTTACAAAGATACTCAGTTGTTGTTATATTGGATAAGGTAAAACAAATGTGTTCTTTTTTCCACAAGCATCGCCAACAATAGGGTAGGTAGATCGAAGTGACTTTTTTTCTTATGATAAAGCATTATTTACCTTTCTTTTTTCCAAACTTTATTGAGGAAGTTTAATGACATAAATCTTTCAAACGCCTATTCAATATTTTGTCTTTGTATATAATAGTTACTTAAGCGAATGTGATCGAATTTTGCACTTTGATCAAAATTTCGAAAACACAACCTGAATACGTAGTTTAGAGTGGACAAAGCAAACAAAATAGGTTCGGCCGGGTTAACAACTTTTGTTATGCCTTCGTACTGATGAGCGTAAGTTGTATATTTTAGACAACAAATTGTATGCTCCTGAATCTGAAGTAAATAATATACATTACAGCAGATCATAAAGACCCGAATACCATTAACATAGGATTTCTCACTGCTCATTTATGGTAATGTTTAATAATTAAATAGTTCGAGAGATCAAATGTTGCTAATGAAGACACGGGCGCATGGACGCACGGGCTTAATTAAAGCTTAGATGCTCGACTTGAACACCACGTTTTTAACTGAGATTCAACTCGCTAAGCTTCGTGGTAATGATTTATATACATCAATATTCCTCAGCATTACTTCAGTAAACACATGTTAATCCATACTTTTGCAAGAACTGTAAATATTTTGCTTAAGAATGATCGTGAAAGATAACGTAATAATACCCTCGTATGTCTGATAAAGACTTATATACTAAAGGGTTTTGTACGCGATCACGCTATTTTGATGAAATAACCATCAAACTACTGACTCGAGCTTGACTGTCACTATTATACCGTGTCCCCTCTATCGAACGACCCATCACGAACACACCGAAAGTTCACTCGTAGTTAATCGGGAACTGTGTATGACGTTAAGACTTGGATTGTTCAGTTTAATGCGAGTCTATACGTCGCGATACGACGTTTTTCGTCCGGTGGCGGCAATATGGTTACACATTGGAATAGATAAACACTAACGTGTGTACACGAATCAGTACCCCCACACCCCCGGGACGACGTAAGTATAATCGATGGTGACTACGAATATAAGCTACGCCCGGAAACAAATTTAACAATTAATGTAAATGATGTTTTTATATCGCTGGCTTATATACGTTGTGATGCGTAATGCAACGTCGTGACGTACTTTACGCTAGGTCACGATTTTGTCAATTACAGCTTTTACGCTCTGTAACGGTTTGATATTGAGTGAAGTTTTAATTACAGGCTGTTTTTTTTCTGATGATCTATAACGATTCCACGACTGAGTGTCGATCTTACACGATACTCGCTATTGGATTCCCCAAATAATGACGCTATTGTACGAGCATAACAATTGCTACCCGTTTACAAACTGCCTGATCGTCTTGTAATATATCAGGCAAGGCTTAAAATAAAACAAGCAAATTCGTTGAATTGATATCCCCCGCCAAATAAATGATTCTGGACACACAAATATTCTGGATGGAAGAACGGATAGACAACGCCAAAAATATCCTAGTTTTAATTTAATATACCTAAACAGTATTGAAAAAAGCTCAGACAAAATGTCTTTTTAGGAACAAAATGTGATTATTCTGCATTAAAAGGTGGTGTGCAACGAAAGTTGGTGTGCATCATTCGCTTATCAATATATACACTCATACCAATTTTCATTGAAATGCACGAGAGCAGTACCACAATATGCTTCTGGACACAAAAGTTTTCTGGACGGATGGACAACGACAAAACAATCTCATCCAGATAACAGGACGATTGGACAACGCCAGAACAATATCGTCCTCCAAATAAAATTATGAGAGAAGGAAGGACAGAAAAGTCAGTGACTATATGCTCTCCATTGTTGGAGCGCAAAATCTCTAACCTGTAATTTCTAAGTACAAAGATGTAAACATCATTCTGGAAAAAAATGCTGGTCAGTTTAGGGGTTTAGCGTACGACATTACATGAAGCATTTGTGTAACCTTGACCCTTGATGCGAATCGTATGACCTTACATGAAGTATAATTATTGTGTGACGTTGACCTTAACCCTAGACATGAACCTTGAACTCAACCCTAGACATGAATCTTACATATGACACACAACAAGGAAGAAGAAGGAGAAGAATTATGGGAGGTTATTTCATAATCCACTGCTGCATAGTAAAATAATGGCTAAATAATAAATATTTCTACAAATGTGAGACCTTTGATGTGTGACCTTGATTTGAAATTAGACAGAAAATAATAAGTCAACTTAATGTTTGCAAATATTTGTTTGTTTAACGTGATTTATTTGTAAAACAACACAAATACTATTTAATCATAGTAATTTACTTTAATTGCAAATTAACAGTGATACATCAATGAATGCTCGCTAATTTAATAAGGCCCATATGCAAAAAATGATTATGTGGTTAAAGAAGATTAACCGGTATTTTAGATTTGAAAAATGTTCAATTTTGAATAAAAACTAAAATCTACATTTATGTTTTCTATTTTTAAATTTAATACGCCATTTCCACACAAAAAACCTGTTTTGGAAAAGACACTGTCATTGTTGATGAGAATGACATAAATCTTTCACGCGCCTATTCAATATTTTGTTTTTGTATGTAACAGTAACTTAATCGAATGTGATCGAATTTAGAACTTTGATCGAAATGTCGAAAACTCAACCAAAATAGGTTTGGTTTGGTTAACAACTTTTGTTACGCTTCAGTTTTGATGAATATAAGTTGTACATTAAATACCTCCGGGCATTTAACAACAATTGTAAACCCTACAGTCTTAAGTAAATCTCTGGTTAATCTTATACAGCAGAACATAAAGACCAGAATAACATTAAATGAGGATTTTTCACTGCTCATTCGTGTTAATGTTTCATCATAAAGTAGTTTGGGAGATAAAATGTTGCTTATGAAGACGGGTGCATGGACGCACGTGCAAAGGAAACTGGGCTCTGATGCTCGACTTTAGCACCACGTTTTTAACAGAGGTTAAAACCACTAGCCTTCGTAGTAACGATTTATATACATTAATATTCCGCAACAGTACTTAAGTATACACATACAAATCCACATAATGCACAGTGATCTTGTGGCATTTGGCTTAAGAAACGTATAATACATACGTTTGCAAGAACTGTAAACATTCGGCTTCAGAATGATGACGAAAGATAACGTACTAATATCCTCGTATGTCTCTTTTAAGACGTATCTAGTAAACGGTTACGTACGCGATCACGCTATTTTGATGAATCAATCCATCGAACAACTGACAAGAGCTTGACCGTAAAGCTTATACCGTGTCCCCTCTATCGAACGACCAATCACGAACGCGCCGAAAGTTCACTCGTAGATGATCGAGAACTGTGTATAGCGTTCAGACTTGAATTATTCGTTTTGATGCGAGTCTACACGTCGCGATACTATGTTTTTCGTCTGGTGGCAATTTGGTTTCACATTGTAATAGATAAATACTTATGTGTTTATCACGAATCAGTACCCCGTCCCCCCACACACCGGAACGACTTAAGTATAATGGGTGGTGACTGCGAATGTAAGCTACACCCGGATGTAATTACTGAAACATCATCACGACTGATTATTTAGTAATTATTTCTTAAAGGGGCCTTTTCACAGATTTTAGCATGTTTTGAAGTTTGTCATGAAATGCTTTATATTGATAAATATAAACATTGGAGATATAAAAAGCTCCAGTAAAAAAATCAAGAATAAAATTAAAAAAAGAAATAAAAGGTAACCCTCAGCAGAACTCGAACTACTGACCCCAGGCGTCCTGGAGTAAAAAGTCTACTACTTAGACCACTCGACCATCCTTCTAGATACAAGATCGGACGTATTGTACACTTTATATAAGCAATCCTCGTACTTTCCCAAACTATAACGACAACAGAACTCTCCAAATTATTAATTCGTTTGGCGTTGCAACGCTTTATAATTTTCGGGTTTTTAAATATTCAACAGATGCATATAATGGCTATTTTAGAGCATGGTAAATATTCAGTATTACTGTTTCTTCACAAATATCATAATTAAAACGAAAATTTGCGAATCTGAAAAAACTTTTTTTCAATTGTCAATTTACCAAAACGTGAAAAGGCCCCTTCAATATATAGCTCCATAATGGTTTGTCATATTCTCACTGTCATTCGAGTAATAACGAACGCTGTGAGCTTTCGCTTGTAACTGTTGATGTTTTTATATCTTTGGCTTACATACATTGTGATGCGTATTGCAACGTCGTGACGTACTTAACGATAGGTCACGAAATAGTCAGTTACAGCTTTCAGGCTCTGCAACGGTATGATCTTAAATGAAGTTTTAAATACTGGCTGTTTTATTCTGATGATCTGGAACAATTCCACGATTGAGTGTCGATCTAACACGATAATCGCTATTTGGTTCCCCAAATAATGACGATATTGTGCGAGCATAACAATTCCCACCTGTTTAAAAACTGCCTGATCGTTTTGTAATATATCAGGCGAGGCTTAGATTTAAATATCGACGAGGCTTGTAATAGACACGTGCTATGGATTAAATGTCATTCTATACATACGCGGTCGATGTGTGACGTCGCGGACTTCCTGTTAGCCTGATTTTTCCATTTCCGAGGGCATTGTGTCCCCGTGTGTCGCTCCTCAGCTTATTTGTGTGCTTATTCATGTTTCAGAATATGTTATACTGTTGCACTATTTCTTTTTTGCACCAACACGTGCATAACACGCATCCACTAAACATTTGCAAAAATCACCATACAGTATATTGGTTGGTCGGAGCTGTGTACATAAGCTTGCTAAGTGCATCGTTTAAACCAGTTTTAAAGAAATTATCCACTGGATTTGACGAATTAACAAAAGTTAACTTTTATCAGAAATCTTTGTGATTGCAAACTATTTCAGAAACGAAAGTAGAAACTACATGACAACGCAAGAACACAGTTTTGGTTGCATAAAAAGAAAATTATTAAGGTTTGAGTAATAACAATGTTAACGTCATCCCTTTAAAACATGACTTAAGAAATGCAAGAAAGTATGCTTGTTACAAATATTCGTTCTCTTCCGTGGACTATATTTTAGTGTATGAAGATGGAGAAGTGTGCTTACGCAACCGTATAAAGATGATAGAAACGTAATCACGTCACGCTATGTATACTGTGTGTACGAAAAAGCCTTAGATTCGTCGTCGCAGTAATTAAGAAGGCCTTCGGTCTGACCACAAAGTTAAACAACAGTATTATAATACTTAAATACAGCGGTATGCTAAGCTATTTCACGGCCGTTAATCACGCGCGCCACCTCTTTTTTGAGATGCATTAATAAATGAGCCAATGCAACTTCCGAGGTGGCGCTCAGGCCCGGATGTTTTAAAATTTCATGGAAAATTGTACAGGCTGATTAGATTTTATCAACGTATTTCGCATTCTTTTTAAAATCGGGCAATGTATTGCGATTCAGCAAAGATTAGTTCATCCAAAAAAGTACAGAAACATATATTCTTAACCCATTTAAAAACATGAGAACCTTTATAAGTTGTTGCATGGTGGAGTTTTAAAAAGAATTTCGAGGAGTTTTTCTTATGTGAAGAGCAAATTTGCACCCAATTAAATCGCTAACGGCATCAAACGATTACAGCATACATTAGATGCTGCATGCACAAAACATTGGCTTTTTGTCGACGTAGTAGATAATTTTGCATTTTTCCAAAAGAGATGGAGCCAATGCTAAGGAGATGGTGCTAATAATAGGAGGTGGCGCCAATGCAGGATGTATCCTTTAACAATGACATTATAACATGACGTACGTTTGATTTATAATGTTATTTGTTCTATTTACTTTACTTTTCAACATATATTCGAAGGCCAAAATCTTTATAGAACATAAACACATTCTACAAAAAAGATGTAGTTTTTAAAATATGTAAGTGATCAACTCAATTAAGAAGTCACCAACATGAATAAAACGTATTGTACGATATACTGTATACCAAAAATGTGTAATACTTAATTTAACCAATAACTTAATGTTCAATATAATAAAAATAATTTATCGGCCGCAAAATTTGTATACAGTATGATAATTCACGAAATAAATTTAAGATAATACTTCTTCTTGAAACGATAAGTTGTGTCCAAATGATTTATTTAATAAAAGGTCAAGGTCAACGAATCTTAATTAGGCTCAAATATGTTGTTTTTCCCACTATCAACTCCAAGCAATGAAGATAGCTCGGTCTGTTTCTGTTAACGTTTATATAATACATGTTAAATATTTTTATCTTACAAAGGCGAACGTTAAAATTCATCAAGACATTACGTTTAGCAATTAAAAACGCACGCTGAAGTAGTCAACTTACAAAAAAAAGTAAGTCCTGTAAACATAATAGAAACCATTACATAACATATTTCACTTTAAAAAGCTATTTATATGCATTGGCGCCACATCCTATTCTGAGCGCCACCTCATTGGCATTGGCTCCATCTCTTTTTGAAAAATGCAAATTTATCTATTACAAAGGCTAGAAGCCGATGTTTTGTGCACGCATTAACTTGTACAGGTTCAAAGCAATCTTTTTATGTAATGAGCGATTAAATTGGCTCGGAATTTTCTCGTAACACAGGAAAGACATCGATTTACTTTTACGAATTCTACCATGTCACAACTTATAAAGGTCCTCGCGTTTCCTAATGGGCTGTGATTGTATGTTTCTGTACATCTTTGGATGTATTTATAACCGCTGAATCGCACTACATTGGCCGATTTTTTAGAATAATGCGAAATATGTTGAAAAACATATAAAACATAATCAACCTGTAAAATTATCCGTTAATTTTCAAAACATCCGGGCCTGAGCGCCACCTCGGAAGAAGCATTGGCTCATTTATTAATGCATCTCAAAAAAAGGTGGCGCGCGTGATTAACGGCCGTGTATTTTAATAACACAATTCGTAACACTGGCTGACAATCTCATTAAAACACAAAATAAGTCTCTTATAATTCATTTTATGAATGGCCAATGTTTTATCTTAATGTTTTATACATGCACAATTGTGTAAATTGTAAATATTGGATGAGACTATAATAATAATAATAATAATAATAATAATACAATAAATTACTACTACTACTACTACTACTACTACTACTACTACTACTACTACTACTACTGCTACTGCTGCTGCTGCTGCTGCTGCTGCTGCTGCTGCTGCTACTGCTACTACTACTACTACTACTACTACTACTACTACTACTACTACTACTACTACTACTACTACTACTACTACTACTACTACTTCTAATACTACTACTACTACTTCTAATAATAATAATAATATAAGACACATGCTCTATTGAAAATATGCCAACGAGATACTATGACCGCGCGCGCTTAAGAAAACTTGTGATAAATTAGTACCATGCACTTTGAAATCTTAGTAGGAGCAATGTTAATTGTACAGTTCAAGTCTAAATTGTCAGTTAACTGTTTCAAAAGTACCATAACAATGAAACACTTGTTTACATATTGCAGTTTCAACAGAATTGCTGCTGTTGATAACAAGTTTAATAACAAAAATACACTGTCAAACTGTAAAATGTGCTATGAAAAGTTATCTTCTTTGCGCACTTAACATCTTACATGTAATGCGCATTGTTGTTAAAGCCTTTTTTGCAGTTGCATTATTCATTGATTTTGAATATTTTTCTGTAATACACAATTTGTGAATAAACAATATAACAACATGAAAATTGCATATCCAATTGTTTAAACTAATGCGTATATTTCAGAATTCAAAGGTAATGGCTAGAATCGTCAGTGCGATAACGATAATGCATAACTTCAAATACCTGTCTGGATTTTGAGTTTAATAAAATCCTTTCCCATTTCAAGTAGAGATGTCAGCTCCCGTGGGCAAGACACCGAAAGATGAGGTGTGACTTGTTGAGCTTTGATTATCCTATGCTTCTCTTCCATGCGTTTCGAAAGGATGTACTTTTGCTGTGGCGTTCCGTGTTCATTAACAGCAGAGCATATTGGCAATATTGTATGCAGATCTTCCTTCACCTTTGTACAGACTGTTTGGCTTCTGTTGATTTCCTCAGACTTGAAAGCGTTTGCTTCAGATTGTACGTTATTCTGAGCCTCTTTAAAAAGTTTAAGGATGCGGATTTGTATTGCATCTAATTCTGCATTGACTTTTGAAACCGATTTGTTCAAATCACTATCCTGACGCTTACTTTCAGCTATGATAAAGTCAGCATCGGAATCCAATTTAATCAATGATGCCATCAACTCGTCACTGTCTGCGAGTTCTCGTTCAGTTACGCTCTCAATTACATTTAATTTGCCACAGTTCCCATGTACGATCAGGCAGGAAGTGCAACATAGCATTGAATGTTCCTGGCAGAAAAACTCGATCGTCTTGTTGTGCTCCTGACACCTGTCCAATCCTTTCATTTCCACGATGTTCAAAACTGCAACAATATTATGTTTTCCAGGCTTATAAACTATGTGTTGATTTTTGCAGGAATCACACAGATATTCATTACAATCATCACAATAAACCGTGGCTGTTTTCGTCCAAGATATTGTTGGAATGAATCTTCTGACCAAGTTTCATGATGATCGGACAATAAACGTGGCGTCTAGAGTGTTAAAAAGATTGTATAGCCATATATAGCCATGTAAGGAAAAATGCCCTGCCTCCTGGAGGCCATGTTTTTAAAGCAACTAAAACCATTTTCGAACTCATCCAAGATATCATTGGGAAAAATCATCTGATCAACTTTGATAAAGATCGGAAAATAAATGTGGCCTCTAAAGTGTTAACAAGGTTTTACTATAGCCATATAAGGAAAAATGCCCCGCCCCCTGGAGGCCATGTTTTTCATCCAACCGGCATCATTTTAAACTCGTCCAAGATATTTTGGGGATGAATCATCTGACCAAGTTTCATGAAGATCGGACGATAAATGTTCTCTAGAGTGTTAACAAGATTTAAATATAGCCATATATAGCCATATTATGAAAAAATGCCCCGCCCCTTGGCAGCCATGTTTTTCAAGCAAACGTAACCATTTTCAAACTCATCCAAGATATCATTGAGACCAATCTTCTGACGAAATTTTATGAAGATTGGACAATAAATGTGGCATCTAGAGTGTTAACAATGCAAATGTTGACGCCGCTCGACGGACGACGAACGACGCACGAAAGACAAAAGGCGATCACAAAAGCTCACCATGCGCACGTTCTGCTCAGGTGAGCTAAAAAACAAGAATTCAATTAAAAAGAGGAAAACAAGTAACCCTCAACTGGGCTCAAACCAATGACCCCTGGAGTCTTTTAGTAAAAAAGTCTCCCGTTTTAACCACTCGACCATCCATGCTCATGCTATGGGCGGATGTTTTTTTAACTTATATAAGCAGTCATCGTAGTTTATCAAAATATAACAACAAGATAACTTTCCAAAGTATTCAATCGTTTCGCTTTGCAACGCTTAATAATGCTCAGGTTTTCAAATCGTCAAAAGATGCATATAATGGATATTTAGAGCATGGTAAATGTTTAGAATTACTACTTCCTCAAAAATATCATAACTAAAACGAACACTTGCGAATCTGAAACAACTTTTTAAAATTTTGTCAATTTACCAAAACGTGAAAAGGACCCTTTAAGGCCAGTACATTCACTCCTTAATTATGACATCAACATTCTATATTTAAGTGTCGGCAGTTTAACACACACACACACAGAAAAATCTTAATCTGATGTAGCTTAATAAATTGATGGTTATGCGACGCTGAAGTCGAGACATCGATCTTAGTAATGTGAAATGAAATCCAGATGATCGCGTCACAAAACACACGGTTTATGCCTATTTGTGAAAATCATTATATTTGTAAATTAATATATCATGTCAAAAAAACACGTTATCTTATTCCCAAAGAATCATCTTATAATATGACAAGTAGTTACAAATATTTCACTAAAATACTGTCGGAAACAACTGTTTTAAAGTATTAAAGAACTTATGTTATAGATATGTAATATTAACATATAACCCCTTCGAGCAATATGTACCCATTTAAACCAATAAAAATATAAATCTAATAAGAAACATAAACGTTCGGTCCATAACTATGTTTGCTTTGGAATTATTACAGGCTACCGAAATATTTTGGGCAAAGAAAATCCTTTGAAAATGCCATCCAATACTGCGTGTATTTCTAATTGAAAAACTCAATTAACTCTTGAAAGATACGAAGTTAAATGTAAGCATTTAATATTTTTAATAAATTAAAAATGTTTTATTGCACCAAATGTTGTTTATAATAGTTTTACTGGATGAAGTCCTTAAAGACATCTAATCATACATTTATTGACACATTCGAAAGACAGAGATTTTTTTTTAAATATGATACTGAAATGTGCATTAGTTTGGATTTAATATTACTTGAAAAGGTTACAGTATACTTAATACTTTTGGTGTTCAATGCTTTACCCTCTAAAATGGAACAGCATTTATTTGAAGACACAATTCTCTGTAAGGGCACTTGCAATGACTTTATTTTTAAATATTTCTGTGTGCACGTGGTAGGGAAAACATTGTTGTATACTACAAATGCAGTGTTTTGCTTTGAGGTTGGAGACTACATGAGACTTTGACAGATGGCGGGAACCCTCATCAACTGTAAACAAGCCGGTTAAAAGATTGCGTTTAAACAGTGATCGTTGATTCGCGTCGTGTTCTTTCTTACAAACTGGATGACCTATCTTTTTTATTGTTTAAATCAATTTGGCTTGGAATTCTCTTTAAGAGATGGTTATGAGGATGCCTACGCGCAAAACTTTGACTTTATTTTTTGTTAAAGTTATTGTTTTCACATAAAATGTGTTAAGGGAATCTTTTAGTACATTATGACCACAACGGGAGCTGCATAAAGAACATCGGTGTCAAAGGAACGCTTGTATTTGGGTAAAAAACAGAACTGGAATCAGCGTTTTATAAATAAAGATTAATGGAATCAATATATTATTTAAATAAAGCAATACGCAAGTAACGCCATTATAAAGCAAAGTATTAAGCTTACACATACTATAAGCAATTATCGACATTTTAAACAAAGCTTTTAGACTGATGTATTATGCCTCCTAATTGAAATTACACAGAATCAAAGTATTAAGAAATTTGCATAGCACCAAACGCTATTTTATAATTTCAGTTTAACAGGTATACACACCAATGTCACATTAATTACTTTATGAACACTGTTGAACGACATTGAACAATTATACTGAATGCTGTTACTTTTACCTTAATTAAACCGTTTATCGACAGCGAGATCAGCATAAATAATATTTGCGCCAAACAAACACTCACATTTGAAATCAAAGGTCTCAATTTGTAACAATCTACTTCAATTATCTTTAAACTTGCGTTCATTTCCATGATGCGACTGTTAATATTTAGCTTTTACCAGAGACTTTCCGTGTAGATATGCTGAAAATAACTCGCTTGTCTTGTGTAAAAAACGAAAACGCGCAGATAAAATGTAAACATTTCTTCGAAGAATTTCGTCTACACAGAAATGTTACAAGCCTTGGCTTTATTCTAATTTTCACCATAAAATGCTGAACAATATAATAAAAACTAGTGCACTAAACTCAAGTTAATCTTCATACTTTCTACCGTGCGATATCAACATTTCTATAAGACATGCATGAATTGTAGCATATCAAATCAATATCTATTTTAAATCTAGTTGAACTATTTTTCGCACATTTTAGCACCCTCTACCGTTGCCATAAAACGTTCTCGAAACAAATATGCTTAATAATAATTCGAACTTTTTTTTTTGTATTGAATTAAGTAAGATAAGGGTGAGAAAATGCAGCACCTGGAGATTTATTAAACATGTAGATAACGTAGATGTGTTGCATATTTTTTATATAGAATGAAAATCAAGAGAGCGTTAAATATAAACAGTCATAAATACTTGTTTAAAATCCAAGAATATGATATTCATCAATTGTAGTCAATAAAGAATGGATAAAAAGTATAATAATAATAATACACATATATCAAATTAACGACTTTTATGAATAGCCATATTCACAATAGACTAAGACGTTCAGGTATATTATGAGATGCATTGTGTAAGCCGCTTGTGCCACATTAAATTGCTGAAGGATACTAAACATAAGGGTAGTGGTTTTTAAACAATTTTGTTGATTTACGTTTATTTATGGAGCTCTTTATAACTTGAAATGTATTTGAAATAACAAATATTGAAAACAAATTTGGCTAAATTTTGGGATTGACGAGACTTTTCTGCGTGGGAGTCAAAAATGCTTTATCCGACACGCTAGTTAAAACACTTGTAATTTTGAACGTATGTAAGTTTGGTGACTCCTAAAGTGTAATTGATTGGTAAATTACGACCGCGAGGTATTTTCGAAACAATCAAAGAGTTCCAAACCTCTGTAAAATAATGCGTTCAAACAAAACCTTGAAGTGTTTTGACAATCCATTGACAATGTTACTTTAAGCAGTTTTTTAAATACAAAATCAATTTAATTGGTATTTTTTATATGTGTAATGTTCGTTATATGTGGCGGGCAGCTTAGAAAATGCCCAACTCATGTAAAATTTACCTGGATTGACCAGCAAAAGATGAACCACGCAGCTTGCACATTCATCAAAGAGATCAATAAAGCGAATTTGTATTATTTGATGCTTCAGCTGAAAGAAACATAATAGTATCATACAAATGCAATATCTCACTCTGCAAATCACTACCGTTCTAGTGTCACTTATGCGGTACAATTGCCGTACCGTTACATATATATTAATATAAATTCGGTTTTATATTGACATTTACTCAGTTATGGTTTCTGCCAAAAATTATTCTAAGGAACTGAAAGTTAATTACGTGAAAATTTTTAACATGTGCAGTAGTAAAACGAAGAAAAATGGCTTCTACCTTCTACAGTTGGTGGCGGTTAAAAGGAATCGAAGTTATTCACCTCCACCATATTCACGTGTACTTTAGACATATTAAATTATTAATCAATTATATCCAATATATCCAACAAATGGTTTTTGCATAGAAGATTTTCAACATATTCAAAGTTCTTTGATCACTCACTAATGACTATTCCTAAGAACTATTTTATTGAGATGTTTTAAAGGCGACTTGACATTTTTAATTTTGTCATTGCTCTTTTTAATGTTCTCAACTGGTTGAAATTGTTTCTCAATGGATGGGAATGATATAAGCTTAAGAACATTAGTAAACTAAGTCCGAAAAATTTGGTTTTAATTTGGCCACATTAACTGACTCATGTTTGGGCATATACGTTTAAATGCGACCTCAATTCTTCTTCTTTGAAATTATTTATAAAATAAACACAGTTGGTGACATATTTGTTTCTTCATACATCTCTGAATGTCATGTTTTTAAGAAAACCGGTTCATAGGAATGGACATGGTTCATGGAGAAAAATTAGTGCATACAGCAATTTGGTGACACTTATTGATATACCTTGTTCCCTTTGCAGCCATGAATAAATGAAGACATTTTTGTAATGAAATCTTTTAACGCTTCTTCTGTGTCAGTGTCGCACTTATTCCTTTTATCCCGTAAATCCTTTATGAAACTTTCCATTTCTGTCAACTCAAATTCTTTCTGGAAAGCACGCAAACATTTTGTTTGTAATTGACAATACTAATGAAGCAGTCATGGTATTTAACCTAATTAAATACATCATAATATATTACCTTTTCATGCATGCAGTCCTTGACAGGTTTACCGTTTTTCAAGAAAAAACCGGACGGTTTATGACAATTGCCTGTCAGTGAGAATCGTAGCTTGCAGCACAACAAACGCTTAGAGTTCCAAGCAAGCAAAAGTTTTTCTATGTTGTCTACCTCTTCACAACATGCAGGACCCGTATCATAAACAATACACAAGCAATCGGCAGTCTTGTCTGCATGTGACATTGACTTTTGATGCACATTAAGTTGCTCTCTCAATAAGTCTGCAATGTTTAAAATTAAACTTCTATGACTACATAACTATAAGCGTGAACAATTTAATGCGAATTGAACGTTTTGTACAAGCGTGATCATACAGTAATTAGAAGTGGTATTTGTGAATTCACAATGTATATACGCTTGTTCCTTAAACAACGGCAGTGTTTAAAAAAAAATAACATCGAATCTAAAGAGAAACTAAAATGAATTTAATTATGGCAATATGAGACAGTACAGATAACTTCAATTGATTTTATAGGGTACAATACCACTGGCTGAAAAGAAAACTATTTTACATATCTGTAATGAATATAAAAACATGTGTATTTGTTAATTATATTTAAACTTCATAATTGTCATTGTACATGATTCAACTTTTATTATTAAACAAAAATTTATATCAATGGTTACACAGGAATATCACACACGGTTCTTCAGCGCACATTTGAGGTTATATATCGAAACTTATATGAACATTAATTTTAAAACGGAAAATTCATTTCGCCCAGAAAATACACGCTTGCATAAATTAAACTCACATTTACAGAACAATATCGTCAATTACTCTACATGATCAGCGGTAATCTATTTAGGCCAGCACTATTGCATTACACACTATATAATCATTAAAGGAAACATTAACCACTTTGATAAAGAAGAGAAGCAACATTTATTGTCCGTTCGTTTCGTTTTTAAATTAGAAAATTTAAATTTCTGGCCCCGACTTCTCAAATGTTCTTTAACAGATTAACCTCAGCACCGTATTGTAAAATTGCAAAGCAGTTAACAAACATTTAACTGAGCTTTTCATTAAAATTTGATTTGAAATAAAAAGTATAAATACTATTTTATGCAACACCATCAGATTTTAAGAATAAAACAACTGAATTAACAAATGGCTTAAGCTAATTTAACTAAACACAGACTTCTGAATTTATAAGCAATTTGACTGGTAATTACATTTTGATTCAGCAAGAAATCATACAACAGAAAAACATAAGTGTTATTTTTTTTTCTTTATTATTAAACTTTAAATTTAGTCAACAGTAAATCTCCTACCAGCAAATCTCGGAAAAAGGATCGTTTGTATCAGGGCATCATAGTCGTTCACAGTTGATGCCAAAACCTCAAATGTTTGTTTTGACGAAAACGGTTTAGGAAGTTCAATGTCGAAACGGAATGCCAC
The DNA here is from genome assembly GCF_020536995.1 of Dreissena polymorpha. Lineage (NCBI taxonomy): Eukaryota > Metazoa > Mollusca > Bivalvia > Myida > Dreissenidae > Dreissena > Dreissena polymorpha. Next base: position 4,640,689 of record NC_068360.1, read on the forward strand.
TTTGTATGAGTAATTGTAGGCAATGCATTCATTTTGCCAATTAATTTTGATCAAGCTCTTTTCAGGTTCCATGTCACGCAGAAGTCCGTTTTGTCTGTGTCTCTCAATGTAATCCGATAATGAATCGATTGTTAAAAAGGGTCCATCTATGCGACATTCACAATGCGGCAAAGCACATTTGCCACCTGAAGCTTTCATCGTGAAAGCCTGTACCAACAACTTCGTAAAAGGACTTCCTTCGTTTCGTAAAGTTATGGCCGGATCCGTACTCGCAGTTGAGTTGAATTGAATGAGACGTTGTTCATCTTTTACTCCGATTATTTCTGGGAAGCAACAGTCCACGAAAGCTATGACTTTTTTAACGTGTGTACATTCTTGTATTTTTTTGTTAATGTGTTGCGTGCTGACAAATTCTTTGGTGCCAACTTTAAATCCGTGTTTTTTGTCGTGGTGTCCTGAGTAGAGAAACACCAACGTGTGAACGTTCTGTATCATAATCGTCTTAAATGCATCATCAATCCGGACTGACACAGGTTCAGTTGTTTGCGTTGCCGAATCAATTGTGATCACAGTGCTAGAATATAACATGACATACGTGCATTTAACTGATATATTTCACAGTAACAATTGTGAATGCTCCAATCAAAGTTGGATAGGAAAGGTAGTATAGTGAAGATATAACGGTTGAATATTTTTATGAATTGGCTCTAAGGTAGTGACCCGTAGTGTCCTTGACAGATGAGAGGAGAAGACGTGTGTTACACATGATACATTGTCGTATGGTGGTTTACATTTACTGCAAATAATCTTAAATTATTGCAAACGTATGGCTGAGACAAAACTTTCCTGAAGGACATGTAGAGCAGGACGGTCGCACTGACGCAAAGATACATATATGCACAGACAGTGCAACTTTTATATGCCGCTGTGTTCAAATGGAGGCATAATCAACAACAGCAAATGCATACATTATGTTAAATATTGAGCGTCTATTTTTCCTAAAAATTCTTTGATGCTGTACACCATTTATATTTCTTCAAATATTTGCAATACAGGCATTACTTAAAATTTCTTTTACTGTTTACTTTTCAGTCTTAAGTATTTATAAAGTCTTCAATACAGGAATAAATAATACAGGAAAAAAGGAGAGAGAGATAGAGACATTGGACGAATGTTTTTCTTTTCTATTTTTCGTGCTTTCAGTATATTTATTCATTTATTTATTTAATATGGATCATTTGATCAAATTATTTACGCCAACCGTTTAAGACAGCATTTATACTTTTTATAATGTGTTCATGAGGTCTGAATCGGATTAATTTAAACAAGACTATTGCCAAGCAATACATGTCCCCTACCGGCTCCACCATTGTTTGAAATTCCACCATTATCAGATTTTTTTTATATATTTGTTTCTCTACGAGTAGCAACCAGATTTTTGACATAGGAACACAATGAAAGGATGTGCATAATGTCCATATTGCCATCTTTCCATGTTTCAAGTTTCGTGAAGAAATATGAAGAACTTTTAAAGTTATCGCAGGCTCCAGACAAGTGTGACAGACAGACAGCCGGGAGACAGACAGACAGACTCACAAAGCGAAAACCGTATGTCCCCTCCGGTGAAACCTGAAGGGGGCAATAAAAAAAGGCTTCATAGCCATTGCTAGTTGGCATTAACTTTTTATTTGAAAAACGTTATGGTAGGTTATTTGAGGCTACACATTAAAAAACACGGAGTCCCATTGCTTTTAGAATATGTAAATAATGACATATGTTTCATTTTTATCAAATGATAAACAAAGAATTATTAATGTTTAATAGATAATGCTTAATATTGATAAGCAAAGGGACTTTACCTTACACACATCGATGGTAGAACTTTCGATGATATAGCATGTGCAAACATATTCACATCATTTCGGAACAAGTTGTTGTCTTTGTCGAATCCAGCTATTAAAATTGCGCCCCATCCATCTCCTAAATTAGTGTTGTTAAGAAATGATTTTCAAATTTAGATAAACGCAAATTGAAGTATATTGTATTTAATTATATAATGTGAATGTTTACAGAATAATAACCAATACGTTAATCATTGCAAACACATGGTAAACAGAAGCCAAGAAGGTGTGTTGAATTTTGGATTTACCTATGATAGATTTGATCTCTTTATCGCACTCCTGACACTTGACTGGATTTATGTACGAATTCCTCATGCAGGCACAACATATTTTGATTTTTGTTGCGCAGTTAGAATGATTTATTTCTGATACTCGGCAAAAGGAAGGATTTTCTGCAATACAATATTAGAACGTCTACTGACACTATGATTACATTCATGTATAAGTCTGGTATTTTATTTGACTATGTACTTCCTTTCGTTGTTACTTACCTGTTTTTAATCACACTAAATTTTAATTCGAATTAGAAGCATAAATGAACTACAGATGGTAATTGGCACGCAAACGAGCGTCTATACGCTGTAAAATAACGGACTCTTGTATCTTTTGGAAGCGTTCAAGTTGGCTAAACTCGAAAACACTACTTATATGTGAGTTAATGCCGTTTCAGTTTAAAAACTGAAAAATTGTTTTGCATATTAACGGCTATCATTATATATTGGAACATTTTAAAGTTATCGACGCAATATTTTATTAAAGCGTGTTTCAACAAGACAAATGTTTAAAATGAAAACAGAAGCATACCAAACAAGGGCTGTTTGTAAAACATGCATGCACCCCATATGGGCTGTCAGTTGTAGTGGCAGCCATTGTGTGAATACGTTTTTTGTCACTGTGACCTTGACCTTTGACCTAATATTAGTTATCATCCGGAAACTATTGTACTATTTCGAGTCACTGTGACCTTGACTTTTGACCTAGTGACCTGAAAATAAATAGGGGTCATTTGCCAGTCATGATCAAGGTGGAGTGAGAGGGGGGTATAATGTGGGGTGGGGTAATTTATAAGATGTTTAAAAAAAAATAATTTGGGGGTGGGGGGGGGCTAGGGTGGGGTGGGGGTGAGAGGGCGTAATAATGTGGGGTGTGGTTATTTATTAGATGTTTAAAGAAAATATTTTTTTGGGTGGGGTTGGGGGGTCGGGGGGTAGGGGGGGTAGGGGGGAGTGAGAGAAGGGTATAATGTGGGGTGTGGTATTTATTAGGTGTTTAAAAAAAAATGGGGGGTGGGGGTTGGAGGGGGGGGGGGTAGGAGGGGTGGGGGGGGTCAGGAGGTGAGAGGGGGATATAATGTGGGGTGTGGGTAATTTATAATGATGTTTAAAAAAATATATTTTTTTTTTTGAGGGGGGTGGGGATGGGGGGGGGGTAAGGGCGGTAGGGGGGGAAGGGGGAAGTGAAGGGGGTAATAATGTGGGGTGTGGTAATTTATTAGATGTTTAAAAAAAATTTTGAGGGGGGTGGGGGATGGGGGGGGGGGTAGGGGGGTGGAGGTAGGTGGGTGAGAGGGGGATATAATGGTGGGGTGTGGTAATTTATAGATGTTTTAAAAAAATTGGGGGGGGGGGTGGTGGGTGGGGGGTAGGGGGGTGTGGGGTGAGAGGGGGTAATAATGTGGGGTGGGGTAATTATTAGATATTTAACAAAAAAAATTGGGGGGGGGTGGTAGGGGGGTAGGGGGGGAGTGAGAGGGGGGGATAATGTGGGTGTGGTAATTTATTTATGTTTAAAAAAATAAATTGGGGTGGGGGGTAGGGGGGTAGGGGGGGTGAGAGGGGGTATAATGTGGTTGGGGTTATTTATTAGATGGTTTAAAAAAAATGGGGGGGGGGTTGGGGGGGGGTAAGAGGGTGGGGGGTAGGGGAGTGGGGGTGAGAGGGGGTTTAATGTGGGGTGTGGTAATTTATTACATGATGTTTAAAAAAAATTGGGGGGATATCCTCTATTCATTAAAAATGACATTTTAACTTATTGCATTTGTTTCTCCTGAATATAAGAAAGATATAATAGTGTATTACCTCCCGTGTCCTGCTTATATTTATATTAATCAACAAAATTAAACATTAACACAATATTTAATATACAAAATTTACAAAAAAAATCATATTCTGATAATATTTTTACTGATCCACTTTATTTTACTCAAATAATGATCTTTCATTGGACTGATAATTATAGAGTTATGATTACAGACCAGTTGCTTCCGTTATATTGTTCAGAGTTCGCCCTGTTTGCCGCGTATGCATTCTTGAGTTATCATCCAAAAACCATTTTACTATTTCGGGTCACCGTGACCTTGACCTTTGACCTAGTGACCTCAAACTCAATAGGGTTCATTTGCGAGTCATGATCAATGTACCTATGAAGTTTCATGATCATAGGCCCAAGCGTTCTTGAGTTATCATCTGACAACCACCTGGTGGACGGACCGACAGACCGACAGACAGACCGACATGAGCAAAGCAATATACCCCCTCTTCTTCGAAGGGGGGCATAATAATACAATTTCAATTGATTTTATCCGAATTACATCGTTCTACACTACTGTTCAGAGACGGTTCAAATGAGTGCTTATTCCTGTTATTATTTACTTGAGATGGATTTGTTTGTTTAAACATGTTAATTATAGTCGGTTTAACTTGAAAGGTCTCCATCTAGACAAAATCCCGATATATTCAGATGATGTCTATGTTGCTACCCCAGGATTGCAATATACAATTGGTGTGGAATAAATTAACTAGAGAGGAGGAGGCCTTCTTCTACATTATGATTCTCAAGTGTGTCTTTGAACCTGAACGCAGATTGGAACATGTTAGCAATGCAACTATCCATGAAAATAGAAACGGGGATATATCCCTTGGTAATGATCTCAAGAATTAAGAAAACTTTTTGTACACTAAAAAGACGGTCATTATGGCCCAAAAGAGCTCACATGAGTATTGGGACACCAAATGGTGAAGACATGACCAGGTGATCTAGTTTTTTTATCAATCATAACCCAGATTAAAGGGGGCCTTTAAATTGTTAAGATAAATATTCTGACGAAGTTATATCAAGCTTGAGTTATAACTGTTGCCCGTAAAGTGATAATATAGTTTCTTAACGCTAGCGATCCAGATTTCAAATTAAGTAAAACATTATTAAAATATACATTACAGACATGTTTCAATAATACTGAGTCATAAATATGGCTCTAGAGCCTTAGCAAGATTTTCATAAGATTTGAAATGGTGAACTAGTCTTAGCAAAATCTGTCCCAGATTTGAATCCGACATTGACATTGTCAAGATAAACACGCAGATATATATATGATATCTAGCGTCGTAACAAGAATGCTCTGAGAGTTGACCTTTTTGTTTAGTTTATTTAACGCACATGATAAAGATTCAAACTAGGCCTAGATTTTATTAAAATTCAAAATAAACATTTTGATCAAGTTTCATCAGGATTTACTTTTGGCTCTAGAGTTAGAAACAAGAGATGTGTTTGCCAAAAACACAATGCCCCCTTCTGCGCCGCTTTGATTTATTTATTTTTGTTTTTTATTATATTCCTTTAAAAAATACTACTTCCCTTGTAATAATGATCTGTACCTACCAAAATATAAATCGAAATCATCTCCCTTTAAAGCTTCTTACTTCCCTTGGATTTGTTGTTTACCTTTGACCTTGAAGGATGACCTTAACCTTTCACCACTGAAACTGTGCAGCTCCTTGAGATACATATGCATGCCAAATATGAAGTTGCTGTCTTCAATACTGCAAAGGTTATGGCCAATGTTAAAGTTTTCGGACTGACGGACGGACTGACAGACAGTTCAAATGCTATATGCCACCATACCGGGGGCATACAAATCTACGATTTTACCAGGGGAACCTAGTCAGACGGTTTTGAAACGTACGGAGTACATACTTAAGCTCGGCCTAACTTTCGTCAACAAAATCGTTTTAACATCGTTTCTACGTAATTTTATCTGGTAACAATTTTTTTTCTTTCATCTGACACACGTGACCCAGTTTCATAGTAGTCCTAGATATATAACGTAACATCAAGTTGAGTCATGAGTTATATATGTTGCTTCTAGAGTTATAATACAGCTTTCCTTAGAAACGACCTGATGACCTTTTATTGACGCAGATGGCTTAGATTCGTATTCGGCACATGTATTGTCAAGATTGACAATCTGGTCAAGTTTTATAACGATTTATTTTTTAATGTGACCTCTTTAGTGGTAACAATGGTTTCATACAATTTGACATGATGACCTTTTTATGCACGTGACCTAGATTCAAATAGAGCATAGGTTATGCAAAGATAAATACACTGATCAAGTTTAATCAACATTGAATAATACATGTTACCTTTAGAGAGGCTACACGCTTTTTCTAAGATTTGATCTGTTGACCTATTTTTTGGACGCACATGGTCTAGAATCAAACTCAGCATAGTAAATGTCAAAATAAAGATTTTGACCTTTTTTGACCTAGATTTAAACTTGACGTAGATATTGTCAAGATAAATATTATGACCAAGTTACATTAAGATTAAGTCATGAATGGAGCTTATAGAGTGGAAACAACAGAGATGTAACTCGTAATTTTTTCACCGTTTTTACATAAATGTTAATTGAAGTTTTTGTAGACGTACAATTGTGGTAAACTCTTAAAGCGAGACTATACGATTTTTATACGTGTTAAATTGTAATAAATTGATAACAAGAGGGCCTGAAAGGCCAAAAGTCGCTCACCTGAGATAACAATATATTTTTGGGACAAATCTTCTGACCAAGTTACATGTAGATCGGAAAATAAATGTGGCCTCTAGAGTGTTAACAAGGTTTTACTATAGCCATATAAGGAAAAATGCCCCGCCCCCTGGAAGTCATGTTTTTCAACCAATCGGCATCATTTTTGAACTCGTCCAAGATATTATCGGGATGAATCTTCTGACCAAGCTTCATGAAGATCGGACAGTAAATGTGGCCTCTAAAGTGTTAACAAAATTTTACTATAGCCATATAAAACATAATTATTTTCAAACTCATCCAAGATATCATTGAGACCAATCTTCTGGCCAAATTTCATGAAGATTCTAGAGTGTTAACAAGGTTTAACAATAGCCATATATAGCCATATAAGGAAAAATGCCCTGCCCCTGGTGGCCATGTTTTTAAAGCAACCAAAACCGTTTTCGAACTCATCCCAGATATCATTGGGACAAATCTTATGACCAAGTTTCATGATGATCGGAAAATTAATGTGAGATTTTTTTGTTTAACTATCCCTACCGTCTGTGTCAAATTTCATACAATACAGCAATTAGGCGAAATCCAAGTACCGGTACATAGACTGTTAGAGATATGCACAAAATTATATATAGTTTACAATCTTAATTGGGATCACAACAGCTTACTAAAAAATAACAACACTAATACAATATTTAATCACAAACATAAGGCCATACAGTATCAAACTCGACCTTAATCATCAATAACAGGGACTTGTTGACAGATTTTGGCATGTTTTAAAGTTTCAGATTAAATACTTTAAATTGATTAATGTAAACAACAGGACTAAAGAGCACAAGGAAAAAAACAAGAATGAAATAAAAGAAAGAAAAAAGAATTTAAAAAAGTTAACCGCACCTGAGTTCGAACCACTGAGTACCTATTATGAACCTACTCGATCATTAATTTGTGATGATTCTGATAACAAAATTATTGGGTTGTGATAATAGCATCGGTGTTGCTATAAATATATCCTCGGTTAAATAAACTGCCGCAACACACCTTAAAATGATCCGTAAAACTAAATTTAGATTTACATCGTACATGCATGATATACATGCTGGCGAATTCGACTGTACAGACAGTTTCGATTTCAGAATTAAATATCTGGCTTTCTCGCATTTTTTCGACACATTTCTTCTTACTTTTATTTTAATTTATATTTAAATATATGTATAATAAGTTTTTACACATTTCATATAAATTCATAAATATTTGACAAAATCGTAAAGTCTCGCTTAAATACCAACCGAATCGCGACAGGAACGTCAGAGTTCTTGTCCCTTATTATAATAAATGCTTTGCCGTTCTTAATTTTCTAACATACAGCGGGGTTAGGGATTTTGTTCCGCAAATAAGCGGTGGCTAAGGGATGAATATTTGTGGTGACTAATCTCTAACAACCCGGGTTTTTAGGGATTTTTTGATCTCTAACAACCTATTCTATGAGTTTTGAGGGAATTTTTTGGGGTTAAAACGAATTGTTTGGGATTGTTAGGGCTAAATAGGGATGCTAGCACTCTGCGCATGTGTAAGAGTGAAAAGGCGGAGTTTACAGTGCGAGCTTAATATCGTACTGCGCATGCGTAGGGTTGAAAAGGCGGAGTTAAAATTGCGAGCTACATTAATGCAACGATCGAAAGATCTAACACAGATTGGTAACACTCATTTTGACAAAAAGAAAGTATCGGGAATTCGAGTGGCGAAAACGAGATCTATACCACGGGAAATCAATCGGGCAGTCGCTAATCTCCATGTGGCATGCGAAAGCGTGTCAACCCGCTTGTTCCAATTAACAACATTTCATCACTTCGCACAATAGAACTGGTAACATGTGATACATGTAAAAAAGTTTCGATATTTATAGTAGCTTTGATGAATTAAACGCGATTTGAAAATTAAACATAACGGATTTGAAAAAAATGTGTATCTGAACCAACATTAATCATCAATACTTAATGATTGTTTTTAAAGTCAAGTACACCTTTCAGTTGCCTCAAACTTTATTTTTTTTATTTGGAAATAATGATTAAAGTATAAGTATATAGGTGTTATAAAATTATACAGTCTCTAACCTTATGATTTAAATATTGATATTATGTCACGTTATTACGTATCGTTCGTGGCTAACACACAGTAACAACCAAAGTTCATTTCCGTTTTCATCGTGATTTATTTCTGTTGAATATATTCTAACACAACGCTTGCTATTGTTCGTGAAATCCATTTTTACAGCGCGGCGGCCAACATTGTCACCACGTCAAGAAGACGTGACAACTCTCAAAGTTCTCTTTCAAATCTAACAGCAGAATCTCCTCTTACAACAACCTCACAGCATTTTATTCTCGTCTTATCCCATTCTTGATTGGTCGACTGTCACTCTTTCCCCGATTTACTAAACCCATCCCTTCGAATAACCTTTGTTGATTGGATGGATCGCTCATGCATGTACCACATGTCACAGCAGAAAAGTGCAATATACAATTATCACGGTTGACCTATATGTTCGTGATGAACATGTGCAGATAATAAACTTTTGGAACAGAAGGCCTCATTTCATTAGCATACTTGATCATATAACCAGGTGTTCTCTTATGGGCAAACCACATTGGTAATATGAAATCTAACACTTCTATAATCAATTATGTAAATCCCGTTATGCATTAGATACACGTTCAATCCGAACTTGTATCTGTTATGTACCTTGGGAAATTGGAATTACACTTATATCATCAATTATTTAAATTTCATTATATACCATATCTGAATTTGGACTTGTCATGTCAGAACTAAGACAACTCAACAGATGTTCCCGATAATTGAACTACATTGGAGAAATGAAACCATACATTTTTCAAACTTCATTCAGGGACCTATACAAACAAAGGGATGAGACACTCACTGAACCGAAGAACAAGCTAACGCGTTGTTACGCAAAAGGGAAACGAGACTTGCGACCCAACGAGACTTCGCGTGACGAGGCAAATTTTCACAGCCGCCATTTTGACAAAGCGAGACCGTGACAAAGAAATCGAGACAGAATAAGATAACAAATTAACCAAGTGTTGCAACACAGAAGTATTCATTGCAAAGGTTTGTTCAGTTTGATACATCTTATTGTTTCATTTGTTTTCGACTATGATTTGCATTTACTTATAAAAAAACGGTAGGTATTTTCACCAAATCATGCGTATCATTGTTTACACTTCCATAATCTGAGAAACGTGTGTCGTGGCTTTTTTCAAAAGGCTTGGTCAAATAAAGCTCTTTGTTTGTATAGGTCCCTGCTTCATTACACCCCATCTGAAGATTCTATTTTAACTATATATATATATATATATATATATATATATATATATATATATATATATAAGTTACTTATAATATGCATTACATTACATTATACTAAAGGATGTATTTCTTATTTCTTTATAGAACTCTTCTTATATATATGTTATTTATAATATGCATTACATTACATTATGACAAACGATGTATTTCTAATTTATTTTCTTTATAGAACTCTTCTTATATTATTATCATTTGTTACACTTATATATAACATAATATTTATGTTATATAATAAATACATTACGTAACAATTTTGGCGGTTGTTAAATAACAATACTCAGAGAGATTTCAGGCCGAGTTAGACTATTTAAAAGTATATATTTGCCTTTGCCTAAAACATTATTGTTTCTTTAAAAATACCTCTGATGTACGTATCATTTAAAATGTAATATAAAAATGTAAAAGGCTAAGAAAATTATATTTATTTTAACTTGATTAGCCTCGGAGATATTCATTAGAGAATCTCTGTAACATTCCAGCCCGATGCAGAGTTTCTTATTGAAAAGTACATATCCGCCTTTGCCTGAATTGTTTCTTTATTAATATTTCTCATGTACGTATCATTTTTTTAATGAACGTATCATTTTTTAAAGGTAAAATGCAAATTTCAAGACTATTGTTTGTGTTATTTTAACGCGAATAGTCTTGAAGCGAATCTTTGTAACATTAATGGCCGATGCAGATTTCACATTGAACGATACATATCCACCTTTGCCCTAAGCTTTCCTATTTTTAAATTAATACATTATGTTCAAATATAAATTAAGAGGTAAATTAAAAAAGGAATAGCCGAAATAAATACTGCGATGCTAACGTTTCCTTTCGCCAAAATCGCAAATATTGATTAAATCTTTTAGCTGGCGATTTAAGTTGAAAATTAAAAAAAAATGCCGATTGTAAAACAAAATCAAGTTTTCTCTATAAGTGTATCAATATTACCTTCTTTAAAAGGGCAATCGGTGCCTATATGCGAAATCGTAATAAAAGCAACATGATAGCATGCCGTTCTATCGAATATTCAAGCCACATTACATAGTCACGTATGCTGACACTGGTGCGTCACGAGAAATTATCAGGTAACTTTAAAGTCGTCGAACTATGATTACCGTCCAATCGGTTCCAATCATGCTAATGAGGGCGGGGTTAACTGGCGACTATTATTTTTGATTGACGTAAGTAATCCGGTAGCCGGTTTATTTAACAGTACACTACAGACGATGTCGGGCATCATCACACGTTTTCACTGTAAACAATTTGTGTAAAGATACTATTAAACATTTTGACTTATGAAAATTTAAATGCAAATGGTGAGCAATTAATTATTTATGGCGAGTAAATTGTGAAAACAATAATCAATTTTACGCGGTAGCAAATTTATTCAAGTACATGGATATTGCACCATGTCCATTCATTGAACTGATTTACAGCGTTTGTTACAGCCACGTGATAATTTTGCTGCTATAATCCATTTGTACGCATATACAGGGTTTTCCATTCAATAGACATGTACGCCGTGTTAAAACCCGTGTTTTTAAAAGTGCGCGACATTTTGCTGTTCTCTTTCAAGTTGTACGCATGGAAAGCGTGACCACGCGCTGTTAATGAATAAAGACGCGACGCGCAAATCAATACATGTAAAATTTTATAATGAATTTTTTTTAATCGGAATGTATGCATACAATGGAAAAGTATTGACAAATTGAAACCTAAGAACAAAGTACGCCATATTATGGCATTTTAGTATATGTATTTTTAAAGAGCCAAACGCATCAGTTGTCTAACAAGTACATTGGTACAAAAACATTGGTGAGGCGGGCGGGGGGTTATGCGGGCGAAGAGGAATTACCCGATACTGTCTTTACATGAACATTTATTTAAAATTAAATAAAAATAAATGAAATGAAGAATGTTATTTAATTATACATGTAAAATATTCAATTTGTTTTTAAATATTGTTTGCTTGATTATTTAATACAATGCTCTTTAATACCAATACATTCTTCAAAATCATTATGGTGTACATTCGTTGCTCGTCACACACACAAAGAGACAGGTACACTAATACATAGAGCTCATAATCCTATGACGTGGGACGTCATCAAAACGCCGAAATTGCCTTCTACATGAACCTATTTTTCCTTGGCGCCAACCGTTCAAATTAAGCGTTTTTTCTACTAAATATCGTCTAAACTACTTCACCTAAATTGAAATTCAATTAACACGAAGTTGTTCAGAAGATATTTAGTAGAGAAACTTTGAAATTTTGAGGCCGTGGCACATTTTTTTATTGAACAGTTCATAAAATGTCTTTGTCATAAACTGTAACTTTAATTATGTTTCTTAATCAAATATTATTTTTAAGTTTATATAACAACTTAAGACTGAAATAATATTGATCAATTTATTTTAAACTGCTCCTGTTCTCTTTATTTCCTAAACTGATCTGTTTCTTTTTTAAATAGAGTGTAAATGTTATATTGAACTGTAAGAAAGGCAACTAATATATTGATTTTTCCTTCACGAATTACCAATAAATTATATGAGAAAAACAATTAACATTTTGAATATACAACTGCAATGGAGGTGCAAACGCATTTCAAGATAGACAATATTACGATTGTGGATTAATAGCGTGTACTGGTATGCCTGTGACACCACAAGCCGGCAGTGTAGATAAGATTATCAAGATAATCTGCGTCATCTTTCTCACTTAAATGAAATATCGGTTGCTGAATCGATAGGAATTAGCAATGACACAAATTTTTGTTCATTGATATATCTTAGGTATGTAGCAGGGTACATATCACGTAAAATCTTAGTTGTACTATTTGAAAACACGAACGTACAAAAAATATTTGTTGAGTTTGATAATGTTTTATTGGCTATGCACTAATGCAGCATAATTTTTTTTTAATTTGAGTATGCGGGGCACCGACACAAGTAAATTCTACATCTAAAAATAGTTCTTTACGCCCCGCCTACTCGTTGGCAACACTGATAAACTCCGCCTTTTCATCTCAATTCATCCCTGATATCGACTGCGCATGCGTAGAGGTTAATTTTACTTTATCCAGATTCACCTCTTAAAAGACTGCGCATGCGTAGAGATTAATTTCGTAAAGGGATGAATTACGCAATTCATCCGTAAAAACCGCTAGAAAAGGTTCAATACAGACGAATTCGGATGAAACGCGGTGAAAACGGATTAATACCTATAAAACGGCTGAATGAGGATTTTTTTTGGGGATTCTTAAGAGATTAATCCCGGAACAAAACACCCCACTCATGACCAAATAGCATGGATATGTCTCATAGAATTGAAATAAAGTTTGATATCTAGCAAAACAATATGGTTTCCCATGAGGTCCATTTTACTCACATAATTATATGTTTGTCCACGACCTTGTTTATTTATAATATATGTGCCAAGTTCTTGAAATTACGCAAGACATTTAACATTAATTAACAGGTAAGCACCAAACTAGCTTCACAATTGTATCAAAGACATGGATTAATAACTCAATAGTTAATGCAATCAATTACTTACCTTTTTCCAATTGCCCATTAACCACACATATTTCGCAGTCGTTGTCATCCAGGACCGTCCACTTTTGTATTGATTCTTTGTGTAAAATCGACTGTAATTAAAGTCAGATAACAATTAATCTACGTGTTTTCATTAACAACAGCTGCAATGAAAATCTTATTTTCTCAATATATATATATATATATATATATATATGAAGCAAGAAAACACGTTTAAAACATACACAAGAATTGATTACTATAGAATTGATTTTTTAAGAGTTGTTTTTTCTTCTGAAAATCATAATTAATGCACGTACGGAACAAACACATTTTATCAAGAGGTTTATACTGGTCTTAAAGCGCTCGCATGAGTTCAAGGCACCCCAATTGTTGAATACTTGACATTTTGATTTATTTTTTGGCCCATGGAAACTCAGCATGTAGACTCACATTCAAAAATCCGACTAGATATTTTCCAGATAAAAATTCTAACGAAGTTTCAATAATACTGAATCGAAAATGTTGCCTGTATAGTTGTAATACGTTTTTGTTAATATTTTACCAGGTGACTTAGGTATTGGGCGTAGATTCAAACTAGACTTAGATATTATCAAGATAACCATTGTAACCGATAGTAATCAAGATTGTGTCTTGAATGTGGCTTCAAGACTAATAACAAGGTTTTTCGAAGATTTGACCTGGTGACCTAGTTTTAGGAAGCTGGTTAATAAGATGAAATCTCAAGAGAATTAACGACCTTTTTCTTAGACTTAACCTTGTGAAATAGTTTTGTTTTACGAACTAGTGTTGAACGCGGCCTAGGTAGTGTCATGATAAATATTCTGACTTAATTTGATCAAGAATAATTTATACACATGGCCTCTTAAGTTGTAACATGTTTTTATTTTAAATTCGACATTGAGAAGTGCTTTTGGATGCACGTTACCCAGACTCGAACTCGGCCTTAATATGGTCAAGCAAATGTCGCAATACGTTTCATAAAGATGGAGTCATAACAGAGGCTACTAGAGTTGTGACTTTGTTTTTATAAGATTACACTAACAGACCTTGTTTTTGAGGCACGTTATCCTGAATCAAATTAATCAAAGAAATTGTTTAGATAACTGTTTTGATCAACTGTTATAAAACTTGGAAGACTTTTGTGACCTCATGAGCAACTAGAGCTTTGTCACAGACGTGACGAATACCCCCACATGCCGCATTGACACAGAATATTTTGCATGTTGTCTTCACAAAAAACAGTTAAAGACAAGATTATCAGTGAAACTGTTGGATGCTCCACGATGATGCGCTTTGTCAATCTTTGTGTTAATAACCACCTAAAAAATCTATTATTAGCCTCGGTGACCTTGACCCCCAGTGACCTCAAACCTCATCAAAAGGTAGAGGTCCATGCAAGGTACCTACATGCCAAATATGAAAGAGATCGGTAAAGAATTGAAGGTGTTATGAGAAACTGTAACAAAAGGGTAACAGAAAAATCTATTATTAGCCTCGATGACCTTGACCTCAGTGACATCAAACCTAAT
Organism: Dreissena polymorpha; assembly: GCF_020536995.1. NCBI lineage: Eukaryota > Metazoa > Mollusca > Bivalvia > Myida > Dreissenidae > Dreissena > Dreissena polymorpha. The sequence continues at coordinate 4,655,865 of NC_068360.1, forward strand.
CAAAAGGTAGAGGTCTATGCAAGGTACCTACGTGCCAAATATGAAAGAGATCGTTAAAGTATTGAAGGTGCTATGAGAAACTGTAACAAAAGTGTGACGGAGGGAAGGAAGGAAGTAAGGAACTACAAACTGGCAACAAAAATGTTAAAAATGCACTAAGTGACCCTGTGACCTAGTTTTTGACCTGCCATGACCCATGCTCAAACTTGGCCTAGACATCATCTAGATACAACTTCTGACCAAGTTTGGTGAAGCTCTGATGAAAACTACTTGAATTAGAAAGCGGACACCATGCTCAATGTTTAAAACGCACTAAGTGACCCCGTGACCTCGTTTTTGACCCATATTCGAACTTCACCTAGACATCATCTAGATACAACATCTGACCAAGTTTGGTGAAGATCGGATGAAAACAACTTGAATTAGAGAGCGGACACTTATACAATATACAGACTGACCGACAGACAGACCGACAAGCTCACTCCTTTATAACCCCCTAAACTTCGTTTGTGGGGGTATACTAAAAAGCTTTAAATTCAGGACATACGGCATTTATGAGACACACGTCGCACAATACCGGACATGGACTTACCACAATAGCTTACCATTCTCCGTGCTCAGGTGAGTTTAAAATACTACCAATACTTTAGATGCTAAACAACACACAACCCCGTAATTTCAACTATTATTTCAAGCTTCCAAATCCGCACAAAAATAGTTTTAAATATTAAATATTGCTGGTTGTGGCAACGTTTTGTATAACTATGTGTTTTTTTACAAGACTCTCACCTTCAATGATGTGCGTATTGAAGCTGATGATATTTTGCCACTTGTTTTGGTATCATCTACGCTAGATATGCATTGACTAGCTATACTGGACACATTCTTCCAGACAACATTTGTCCATACGTGTCTCTAAAAACGTGACAAAGAAATATAATTATGATAACTATTTTGTTCATGCTCGTTTTTGTTTAGCTACTTACTAGTATTATTATACCTTAGTTAAAACATTCCTGCATAGAATAATATGCAAAGGTGTTCTCATGTAAGGGCATACTATCACTTAATGTGATTAAGACAAAACATTAACATTCAATCACAAAAACGGAAATCTGCGTTGCTTGTTTCGCGACTGAACGTAGATAAAGCCCATATTTTTCCTTCTATTGACAATCAGTAATTTGCATGTTTGTCAATCGATGTTGCATTCCATGTCTTTTTAAATTGTTGAATGGGCTAATTTAAATAATACAATGTCGTTTTTATAATCGAAAAGCAATTAAACCCTAAACCCATGGATCTGGGCGGCGAAAACACAAATATGCACTTAATCCGCCAAATTCCAATGCTTCAGATAAAACTTCATCAAAATAATAACGTACTGATATAATCCGGAAAAAAGTACTAATGGAACAAAGGGACATTAGGAACCTTTTGGTAGCAATTTTGTTTTCGGAAAAAAATGTACAAAGCAGCGACTATATACTTCCTATTTTGGTGAATCATACACACCAAATTAATTTATTTTAAATTTCTGATAGTTGTAATCATTTGCCGTTGTGCTTACCTTTTAGGGAACTGTAGTTCATTTTTATAGCGTCAAATAACATTAATGCAAATATTTTTCACTTAAGAAACAATTAAGGCCCGTTGAATGTTATGTTTTAATTTATTTATTTTATAAAAATAGTCTTAAATATTTTAATTAAAGTTTGATTGGATGTTAATAAGAAAAGATACAAATCAGCGCGTTAGTTGAGCGCTTCCTCTATCAAACAATCGAGACAATCTTTGCATTGACAACAAGAGCTTGTCACAGTAGTGCCAAATCCCCGCCGAAATGTGCGTGTTTGTATGAGAACATTTGTTTTAGAGAGAAGAATAATATTTGGAAACATGGCACCTGTGTCATCTATTTATATGTCAAGGATCAATTAGTTATATAGTGTTGGAGTTATGCTGTAGATAATAAATATATGGAAATGAAAAAGGGAGGTAATTAAAAAACTACGACCGATAGAGTTATGGTTCATGTTCACTGCACTTCTCCTAGTTGCCATCTGTTTATATTTCTAGTTTTAAGTAAATCCTTTTAGTAGATATAGAGATATGCTCCGGACAAAAATATACTTTGAAATTAAATAAAGAGAGATAATTCAAAAACTATGGTTGATAGAGTTATGGTTCTTAGTCACTGCACTTCTACTACTAACCATCTGTTTATATTTCAAGGTTCAAGTAAATCCCTTCAATAGATTTAGAGTTATGCTCAGGACAACAATTTACTTTGAAATTATATAAAAGGGGATATAATTTAAAAAAACTGAGGTAGATAGAGTTATGGTTCTTGGTCACTGCACGTCTCCTAGTTGGTATCTGTTTATATTTCAAGATTCAAGTAAATCCCTTCAGTAGTTTTAGAGTTATGCTCCGGAGAAAGTTTCGGACGGACGGACAGGACCAATTACTATATCCCCTCCGAATTTTTTTTCGGCGGGGATAAAGATTAAATTTATCATTCAGGAAAGTTATCAAGATAGAAAAGAAGATCTCAATAACAAGACATTCCCAAGACGAGTTTTCTTCTGCTTTAATAGTATAATGTAGTTATCACTCAGTCACCTAATATTATTACCACAAAAAAATTAAAAGTTGATAATCTGAAGAAGTTATAATGTACATTATTATGTAACATATGAAACTTAAAAAATATATGGAAATTTGCACGTCAACCCCAGAAATTTGACTATTGCAAAATCTCAGGTTTTTTTTAATTATGATATATATTATCTAAACCATTCGCTCTTAAAAATGTATGACAACAAGAGCTTGTCACAGAAGTGCCAAATCCCCGCCATAATGTGTTTGCTCGTATGAGAACATTTGTTTTAGAGAAAAATTATATTTTAAAACATGGTAGCTGTGTCATCTATTTATATTTCAAGGATCAATTAGTTATATAGTGTTAGAGTTATGCTGTAGAGATTAAAATATATGAAAATGATAAAAGGGAAGTCATTAAAAAAACTACGGCCGATAGAGTTATGGTTTATGTTCACTGCACTTATCCTAGTTGCCATCTGTTTATATTTCTAGTTTCAAGTAAATCCCTTCAGTAAATATACAGTTATGCTCCGGACAAAAATTGACTTTGAAAATAAATAAAGGGAGATCATTCAAAAACTAAGGTTGATAGAGTTATGGTATTTAGTCACTGCACTTCATCTACTTGCCATCTGTTTATATTTTAAGTTTCAAGTAAATGCCTTCAGTAGATTTAGGGTTATGCTTCGGACAAAAATTTACTATGAAATTAAATAAAGGGAGATGATTTAAAAAATAAGGTAGATAGTTATGGTTCTTGGTCACTGCAATTCTCCTAATTGCCATCTGTTTGTATTTCAAGTTTCAAGTAAATCCCTTCAGTAGATTAAGAGTTATGCTGCGGACAAAAATTTACTTTGAAATTATATAAAAGAGGAGATAATTAAAAAACTAAGGTATATAGAGTTATGGTTCTTGGTCACTGCAATTCTCCTAGTTGCCATCTATTTATTTTTCAAGTTGTATGTAAATCCCTTCAGTAGATTTAGAGTTATGCTCAGGACAAAAATTTACTTTGAAATTATATAAAAGGGGAGATAAACAAACAAACTAAGGTAGATAGAGTTGTGGTTCTTGGTCACTGCACTTCTCCTAGTTGCCATCTGCTTATATTTAAAGTTAAAAGTCAATCCATTGAATAGATTTGGAGTTATGCTCTGGACAAAGTTTCGGAAGGACGCACAGACACACAGACGGGACCAATTACTTTTTTTTTCGGTGGGGATAAAAATGCTCCAGGTGAAATATGGCAGCCGCCAACACAATAACGAGGTAAATATGAAATAAACTAATTATAATTTATTATATAGCTATAATATTTTTAATATTAAGTAGCATTCCCATTTACAATAGGCATTAATGTTTCCGCTCAAGGTTTATGTAACCTATAGTTTGTTAGTGTTGTCCTTAAAGTCACATGCGCTTATGGAAGTACTTGCCTTTGATAAATTATTTGGTTATGGCGTCTTCAAAATAAGGATATAAATGAAGATATGGTAATTATAGTGAACAATGGAACTCCAGAAAGTAAACCAGGAACGATTTCAAAATTACTTGACACATAAGTGTACTGGTAAGTCAAGTGTCGCAAATAGGCTTTACTTTGACTAAGCTAGCTAGAAATGTTGTTATATATATTTATTGTATTGTGCGCAACCAAATGAAATTTAAATACTTTTGAAAAAAAAATCAGTTCATACATACATACCTACAGGTTTTTTCAAACAATACGATTTTAAATACAAATAAAAATTCACCAGTATCAAATCTTCAAAATTCATCATATCCATTTTTTTCAGTGGTGTTCCCTCAATTCCCTCAGGACCTCGGCCGGTTAACATTTCCCTAATAACTGGAAAATGGAATTATAACACATATATAAGTTAACTAACTAACTAACGAAGCATACAGGCCATCGTTAATATGTGTTATATTGCCTGTACACTCGTCATGTAACCAAGTAATTAAATGCGAAAGAAAAATATCAAAATTAACTCATTGGACACAAATGCAACGGGCCAATAACAAAAGACGTAAAGAAGGTGTATATTTCAATGATATGAACAATTAAACACCTTAAACATGATCAGATGGAAAGTTCTTCCCCGTTATACGTAAGTGGTACTTTTTTCTATATAAAGCGGGACTATAACAAAGACGATTTACTGAAGTCTTACCAACACCGAAAGCATAAACATCCAATAAAGGGCTCAGTTTGTGAACACCTGGTGGGCGGTATAATTCCGTTCCTGCTAAAGGTGCTGTTGTTATATTGCTTCTTGTCATTGACTCCCTTGACAAGCCGAAATCTATCAATCTAGCGTTGAATTTTTTGTCAAGCACAATGTTCTTTGACTTGATGTCCAAATGAAGAATGGTTCCCCTGTTGGCAAGATAAAGGATGTGAAAACAAATAATTCATCTTTCAATGCAGGGTCAATACTATCTCAAACCTCTACTGGCAACAACACATTCATAAACTATTAAAAAATTGGAATAGTCGGTATACTTAATTGAACCTTTCAGAACACTTTTGGAATGCACTTGGGATAATCGGTACACTGAAGTGACTTGAGCAAACACTGTTTATATACAACTTCGACATAAACAGTGCTCAGAAACACAAAAAAGTGTGCTCCAGAGGCGCTGTCGGCTTAAGAGACCGAATTTGGTTCAGAGAAGATTGTGGTTCAAATGCTTTTTAAATTCGCGTTCTTAATTTAAGGTCAAAATAAATATGAAAATGGAAGGCGTACCGAAACGAATTTGTTGTGTGCATGTAGTCTATTCCACAC